>NC_045964.1:33264907-33297407 GCF_010909765.2 Amblyraja radiata | reverse complement strand
CATATGTCTCCATTTTGAAATGTATATACTTAACAAATTTGTTTAGTGATGTTAAGTCAATGATGATGCGACAGACACCATCTTTTTTGGTTTTAGTGAATATATTCGATACAATTTCCAAAGGTTCATGTTTGGTCTTTTCGATGACCCCCTTTGTGATAAGTCTCACCAGTTCAGCTTGTCCCTCACGTTTCTCTTTGACGGAGGGAGAAATACCCTTTGGGGCCATTGTTGAACTGGCGGCGTTTTTTCTGACATGAATTGTATTTTATATCCTGTAATGTTGTTGAGTATATACTTGTCACTCGTGACCATACCCCATGCTTCTTTAAACAAGTGTAATCTCCCCCCTGTTAATAAAGCACCCTTATTCTCTATATGCTGGTAGCGACCAGACCCACCTACCTCCATGGTTATTGGCGATTCTGTTTCTTCATTTTCCTGAAGATTTTATTCTGACGTGCTGGCGATGTTAGGGGGAGGCGCATTTTCCAGAGGGTCCGCTGCGGGCCCTGATCTGAAAGATCTTTGGGGATAATGTGCGGACCCCAAGCGTTCACCAGTCCCATATTGCGGACGTCGACTGGTGGATGCCGTGGGGTGCTGCCACTTGGGTATCGGAGGTCTTGGTTTGCTCGTCCCGGGGCCTGCCCTCATTAGGCCGAAGGTTTTTGATGCTTCCTGCATCTCCTTCAGTTTTTATTGAAATCTTTCCCAAATAGCAGCGCGTCCGTCTCCGCAGCTGGGGCTTTACACAAGCCAGCAAATTTGGGATTGAGGGCAGGTCTTATGTTTCCCTCCGTAGATTGTTGATCTCAAATTGTGTGGTACACATTAATGCCAGCACATCCTGCTGGCAGGTATCCATCTCCGTGGTCTCCACGGAACGAGCAAAGGCTGTGATGGCTGACGTCAGGAGCCTTAGGATCCGCTGTAGCTTGAGTTCTTGGGTCTGGATGTGTGACCCACATGCCCCCAGATTTGGCTGTTGACACTTTTTACTTTGAGGGCCTCACCGTTTTCTGGTGCTGTGTTGTTTCAGCACCTCAGCGAGCACCTTTTCCAGTAATGGTTGATGCTGGCCGCCATTCTTGGTTCCAGCGTTGCTCCAGCCCGTGGGGTTGCTACAAGCGGTCCATCACACCCAACAGCTCTTCATGTTCCTGCACCCCTGGCATACTCCCGAATTCGTCCGCCTGCCCCTGTTCCAGACCAGCCCAGCCCTGGTCACCAATGCTAGCCTCCAGTAATGAGGGAGCAGAGGGCAGTGCATGAGGCACTGTGGAGGGGGTGCCTGACCTCCCTCCGCGAGAGCGCTCTTTCTGCGCATCTCGCTGGAGCTGCTCCAATTGCTGTTGGATGCAGCTCAGGCGGCTGTCTCTCCTCCATTTAGGTTGAGACATGTCCCCGTCCGACGAATCGGACGCCACCGGCCGGATGCCTGTTCGGATGGCTAGACATCCAGCCCGCAGTTCAGGCACTAGCGGGACTGGGCTCGGCGCGGTGATGGGGATAGCGGGGCGACCGGTAATTGTTCCTACCGCCTGTTGCTGCCCCCCCTGCAATGGAACGCTCCTCCGCTGGAGTCGAGCGGGGGACAGGTTCTTCTGGAGCTTTTGTGCCTTGTGTAGCGAGAGCGCCCCTCAAGCAGCGCGTCTCGAAGGCATCTGCTCCGTGAGCCGCTCCAGCGGCTCAGGCGGCTCTCTCTCCCCCCGTGCGGGTGGAGAGACGTCCCGTCCGACATCGGGAAACACCTGCCGGATGCCTCTCGAGTGGCTATGCGTCCAGCCCGCTGCTTCAGGTACTAGCGGGCTGGCCTCGGCACGGTGTCGGGGAATTACGGAACACCGGGTAACGCTCCTACCGCCTGTTGCTGCCCCCCTCCCCAACGGGAAAACGGGGGACAGTTTTATCCAGAGCCTTTTTCTCTGCCTGTAAAACACAAGCAGAAAAAGGCTCACCTGTAAAGAAAACCCGACATCAGGGTACTCACCTGACGGTCCGGTTCATCCTGTAACGGGACAGCCTAGCTCCCGTGGCAGCCGCTGTTGCACTGCTGGCGTAATGCCGCGCCTGCGCACTGAGCGGGTTCTTCACGTAGTCACTCACGTGACTCCGAAGTAAAATTCTTTTTTTGCACACGCTTCAGTAAAGTATTGCCATTCCTAAGCACAATCCTTGATTAAATACATAGAAATAGCCCAGGTTTTAGCGCCATTTTCAAAGTCCAGTCTAGTCCGCGTGCTCGGTCTCCTGGAGCGGTGCCCGATCCAGGCGAGCCCCAGGCTGCTGCAGGGCCTCCTGCCGTCGCCTCCATCCAGATCGTCCAGCGAACTGTCATCCCTCTCCTTGCCTGGCCACCTTCAGCCTTTGTGCCCCGAGGGCGCCTACCGCAGCTGACCTTGAGGGGGCGGAATGTAAGACCCTGGTTTACTTGCTCACCGGCCCTTATCCTTGCTTCTGCCGTCACCGGTTCCCTCCGTCTTCCTCCCCGGCTCTCCAGTCCTCGGGGGAACAGGGGCCGGCTCGGTGGCTCCCTCTCGGGGCTGGGTCCTTCTGCCGTGCGGCCTACTGGGTGTGGAGAGTGCTCATAGCCTCTGACAATACACGGATGCCCTTCAATGCTCACATTCTTGTCCAGCGCTGTTCCTTTCCAGTTTTCCAATAGCTTCATCAACACAGAAAACAATTTGAAGATGGCCATACAAGAAAGTAAATATATATATATGTATATATATATATATATATATATATATACACACACACGCACGCACGCACGCATGCACGCATACGCACGCACGCACGCACGCATGCACGCACACACACAGATATATATTTATGTGTGTACCTTTTTAAAGGGGCTGTCCCATTGCGGCGACCTAATCCGCGAGTTCAGAAGAATTTGCCCTCGACTCATACTAGCAGCATGGTCGACACGTGGTCTTAGGAGGTCTTTGTAACTCTCCTTCATGCTCGAGAGTAGTCTCCACGTACTCGAGGCCACAGCTAGGTCGCGGCATATTTTTCAACATGCTGAAAAATGCCCGTGAGTAAATAAAGGTCGCCAAGGAAAAAATCAATATTTTTTGTACTCGTAGGCTTAATCGAGGTAGGTTGTAGTAGGTCGGCATGTTATTCATAGGTAATCGAGGGTAGTCGAAGGTAGTCGTAGATAGTCTTCAACATAGTCGAAGGGAGATCGAAGGAGGTCGTCTTCACTCTTCACTATTCGATGTCCAATTTTCCCGAAGCTAGCCTTTAACATAGTCGAAGGAGGTCGAAGGAGGTCTTCAACAGGACACTTTTTCAAACTCTCCTAAACTCTTCTAAACTCGCCAATTAGGTCGCCGCAGTGGGACAGCCCGTTAACTCCCCTTCCCATTCCCACACTGACCTTTTGGACCTCCTACATTTTCCTTTTTAAATTAGTAGTGCCAATCTTTTCATAGATTACTTTCCTTTTTAAGCCAACAATCCTGTAATCTGCAATCTGTTATCAGTATAAACCTGCAATCTGTTATCAGTATATTTATTCTAATAGGAAATAAATATATTTTTCAAACTCTGTAGAATTAAGCAAATAGTTAATGATAAATACGAATATCTTGTACTCTACTTCTCATTGAAGATGACAAGCTTAGTATTGGCTTTACAACAAGGACAACACTAAATCGTTTGTTGGAAGGCGGTGACATTAGTCCTCAACAGGTCAAGAAGTTCTTCATCCAGTGAGGGGCTTTTTCTGCGGGACAGTTGGCTATGCTCTGCAGAGACTACCCCTGGATGAGCCTGTGCTGAGGCATGCTTCCTTTGTTGACTGCCACCAGAAGATGGAAGCATCAGTATGTGACGTACTCTACTTCATAGACAGGTATATGCTTAACTAAACTATAAAAACAGGTAACTAAACAGTGAAAATGTTTGATAAGATTTCCACATTTTAAAACCCTTTAAAATTTAGTCATGTACTTCATTACATGTGGCGGCGTTCCGGTGTTCCAGCGACGGCCTGACTTGGAGCTGTGGCGGCGTTCCGGCGGCAGACCCGACTTGGAGCTGTGGCGGCGTACCGACGTTCCAGTGGCGGCGGCCCGACTTGGGAGGCTCGGCCCCGGGCCAGTGGACGACATCGTTGGGAGCTCGCAGGTCACAGGTTGGTGACCTGTTTTTCCGGAGCTCCCGCAACAACAGCTTCGTCCGCTGGACTGGAGGACGGCAGCTTCGACCACCCCGGGCCGCGGAGTTTGAACCAGCCCGTTCGCCGAGCTGGATTCAGCCGCGGGACTGACTTACTTACCATCACCCGGCGGGGTCACAACATCGGAGGCCTGGATCGTCTCAACGCAGAGGGAAAACAAGGAGGGAAGAGACAAAGACTTTAAGATTTTTGCCTTCCATCACAGTGAGGAGGTGCCTGGTGAACTCACTGTGGTGGATGTTAAATTTTGTGTTTATTGTGTGTTTGTGTTATTTTTTATTATATGTACGCAGGCACGAAATTTCGTTCAGACTGAAAGGTCTGAATGACAATAAAGGGAATTCAAATTCAAATTCAAATTCAAATTATGGCAGCCAATTCGTTGCAGCATATGAAGTGATTGCTGGTGTAATATATGCAGGTGACCTTTGCTAAACACATCTTCAACTACAAAAATGTGTACATTGATCTTATGATAGCACAGATACTAATTAAGGGCCACAATTGTGTTCTTGTTTTTAGGTACAAGCGTCTCCTACCTTTCTTGGACCCCAGAGAACAGGACAAGGTTGGAGAGGAGTTTTCTGGCTATCAGTTAATGGTGTCCAGAGACAGGGAGGACCATGAGTTCTGTAGGATTGACAAGCTATGGGCCCATCTGTCAACACTCAAGAACCCTGTGACTGGTCAACCCCAGTTTCTTAGAGTGGCTAAGGTTGCACAACTTGTTCTCACTACGACACATCGCAACACTGACGCGTAGAGGGTATTTTCAGCAATAGGGCTGAACAAGACAGACACCAGAAATATCCTGAGTCTGGATGGCACCCTGAGTTCCTTCATGACCATCAAGATGGGATCAGCAGAGCCCTGTTTCAGGTTTGAGCCACCCGTGGAGGTAGTCCGTTCATCTTGCAGTGCAACCTACAGCTACAATAAGGAACATTGTTGACTGGTCAAGCTGTTTCTTCCTGACCCTTCTTTCAAATACAACCATCCTGTATGGACGAACCATCAAGGCTGGATGAGAGGTTAGCTTTTTAATTGGCCCCCAGTAAGGACTGCCGTCGATACTTCATTCAGTTGTATTTCACCGAGCATCGCACGTTGTGATGCGGCAGGAGTTTTTTCTGTTTGGTGTCATTTCCAGGCAGATTATATTGTATTTATAATTGGGGCCATTTTATGGACGTTTCCGCTGCAACCCCATAGCAGTGGAGCACCAACTGTATATATCTATCGCATATAGTTATCACCGCTATCGCTGGGACTCCTCATCTATTCTAGCTAGTCAACAGTAGGGATCACTCTCTCAACTAGCAGTACAACTTAGTGGTGAGTAGGAATAGCTTTCAATTCTTACACTCCAAGGGAATTAAGGAATTAAGTGATTAATGCACCTCGCAGAGCAACTTACAGTTGCAACAAAGAACATGCTCAGGTTAAGAGATTCATGGACATAAAATAGTAAGATTAAACGAGAACTTACCAGTTTGAAGTTTGATCTGTATTTTATGAGGAGTTACGATGAGGGATTACGTGAAGAACCCGCTCAGTGCGCAGGCGCGGCATACTTCCAAGCAGCGGTGTGGAATCACAGATAGACACAGTTATTTGAAGTAAACATAGTAAAGATAAGGAGACATCAATTTATTAGTTTGATCCATATAATGAGGGTGGGAGCGGAGGGCACGTAATCCCTCATCGTAACTCCTCATAAAATACAGATCAAACTTCAAACTGGTAAGTTCTCGTTTAATCTTACTATTTTACTTCGGAGTCACGTGAGTGACTACGTGAAGACTTCAAAGCTCTGTGATTTCAAACCGTGTAACAGTTTCATTTCACTCACTGCCGAAGTTCTTGAGGGAGGAAGTGTTATCGTAATCAACCAATGAGTCTATTTGTAGAAAAACACAATGATATTTTTTAAACAAGAACAACAAAGAATTAAATTGCTCCCCTGGGCTTAAATTAAATATTTGCAGTTCGTAAACCTTTACTGCAAATAAACCAGGTTTTGCTAACGGCTTATAATAAAATTTCTGAACGGTCTTTTCCCCCCCCCACCATCCTGCTGTAGCCAGGATGTGGTCTATAGGCATGTCCATTCTTTAGCCGTCGACATGGATGCTGCCCTGGTGGAATAAAATTTGTACATGTTAGTGTTTATCCCAGCAGTTTCTAGCACCTGCTTGAGCCATCTCGCAATGGTTTGGCTCGTCACCCGACCATAAGGTTTTTATGACTGACCCACAAGGCTTTTCATCTCCCTCGAATATTTTGGTTGTGTCTATGTAGGATAGTAGGTGGGTCATGGCACATAACCGTGGTTCTGGTGGGTAAGCCCGGAATTCCACGACTGGATTAGGTGTTCCTGGTCTGCTATGTTTGATCAGTCGCTGGATAACGACAGATCTGGTCTGGAGCTGTGATCATGTTGTCCAGTCGCAATAGGTGTAGTGACTGGACCCTCTGAGCGGATACAAGTGCCATCAACATGAGCGTCTTTAGTGTAGCTTGCTCGAGGCCGAGGGATCTGGCTGGTGGCCATTCCCTGAGATATGTCAGGACCACACTGATATCCCAAATATGGGTATACCTGGGCTTAGGGCTTGATATTGTAAATGCCCTTCATCAGTTTTACCACCAGTGGATGGGATCCCATCGCCTGTTGTCCTGGCGCTGGTTTGAGATAAGCAGAAAGAGCACTCCGCGCTGTGTTGATGGCACTGTAGCTGATCCCTACATCGTGGTGTAGATAGGCCAGGAACTCCAGTATGTTGGTGGCTGTGGCGTATGTTGTCCCTGTTTCCTGGCAGTACTTCTCCCTTTTTTGATGCTGGTTAAGTACTGCCTCTTGGTGGATGTTTGAAGGGATGCCGACATGGTGGTGATGGTTTGTTTGGACAATCCCAGTTCCAGGTAAGGTCTGTTCAAACTTGCAACCCAGGCGTTTAATTTTCTCATGGCATGGGTGTTTAGCTTACCTGGTAGGTAAGTAGCTGATAGCCAAATATGTCTTTCGACACACGATTGCCAAATCATGTTGACCAATTTGTCGCATGATAATGATTTTATGCCACCCATATGGTTAATATAAGCCATCACCGTAGTATTTATCAATTTGTAACCGAACATGCAAGTGCTGCATATTAGATACATATGCTTTTAAACCATAAAAGGCGCCCAACATCTCTAGATAGTTAATGCCCAGTGTAAGTAGTAATGATGACTCTAGGTTAGTCCATCTACCACCTGTGCTGGATATGGAGTTAGTCGCTCCCCAGCCTTGAGCACTGGCATCTGTCTGAGTAACTAAAGTAGGGTTAGTGATAAAGATAGGGCTGAAACTATGCCAAACGTTTTCTGCCCACCACTGTAGCTCTGATATTGCTTCAGTGGGTAAGTTCATGACACGATCATAGTGACCTGTATGTCTTTTTATTGCCTGTACCTTTGCTCTCTGTAAATTTTTGATAGTGCAAAGGTCCGAATTGTGTAGCCGGAAATGCTGCTACCATTTACCAATCACTGTTGCTACTTGTCGAATAGTTGGTCTTTTGTTGACCATTAAATGATTGCATGATTGTGCTAATCCAATCATTTTCTCCCTTGGCAGGGTAACAGTCATATGGACTGAGTTAATTGTGAAACCCAGGTAGTCCATGATAGTGGATGGATTTAACTTAGATTTGTCTGGATGTAGGACGAACCCCAGAGTTTCAAGGAGCTGTTTTGTAGCTGAGACTGCTGCCACAGCCAGTTCCATTGTTTTCCCCACTATGAGGATATCATCCAAATATGCCATGACAATATGTTTTTGTTTCCTTAGTATTGCCATGGCTGGCTTCAATATTTGTGTGAATAATCTTGGGGCTGAAGTGAGGCCATTAGGCAATGCTTTGTACTGCCACGGCTGCCCCATCCAGATAAATTTTAGGTATCTGCTATGATCCTTGTGTATGGGTATTAGATAGTAAGCATCTTTGAGATCAATGCTTGCCATGTAGTATCCTTTGGAAATCAGTTGTCTAGCAGTAACAAATGTTTCCATTTTGAAATGTATATACTTAACAAACGTGTTTAGTGATGTTAAGTCAATGATGATGCGACATCCACCATCTTTTTTGGTTTTGGTGAATATATTGGAAACAAATTCCAAGGGTTCATGTTTGGTCTTTTCTATGACCCCCTTTGTGATAAGTCTCACCAGTTCAGCTTGTCCCTCCCGTTGCTCTTTGACGGAGGGAGAAAATACCCTTTGGGGCCAATGTTGAACTGGCGGCGTTTTTTCTGATATAAACTGAATTTTATATCCCCTAATGCTGTTGAGTATATACTTGTCACTCGTGACCATACCCCGTGCTTCTTTAAACAAGTGTAATCTCCCCCCTGTTAGTAAAGCACCCTTATTCTCTATATGCTGGTAGGAACCAGACCCACCTACCTCCATGGTTATTGGCGATTCTGTTTCTTCATTTTCCTGAAGGTTCTGTTCTGACGTGCTGGCGATGTTGGGGGGAGGCGCATTTTCCAGGGGGTCCGCTGCGGGCCCTGATCTAAAAAAGATCTTTGGGGATAATGTGCGGACTCCAAGCGTTCACCAGTCCCATATTGCGGACGTCGACTGGTGGATGCCGTGGGGTGCTGCCGCTTGGGTATCGGAGGTCTTGGTTTGCTCGTCCCAGGGCCTGCCCTCATTAGGCCGAAGGTTTTTGATGCTTCCTCCATCTCCTTCAGTTTTTTATTGAGATCTTTCCCAAATAGCAGCGCGTCCATCTCCGCAGCTGGGGCTTTACACAAGCCAGCAAATTTGGGATTGAGGGCAGGTCTTATGTTTTCCCTCCGGAGATTGTTGATCTCAAATTGTGTGGTACACATTAATGCCAGCACATCCTGCTGGCAGGTATCCATCTCCGTGGTCTCCACGGAACGAGCAAAGGCTGTGATGGCCGACGTCAGGAGCCTTAGGATCCGCTGTAGCTTGAGTTCTTGGGCCCGGATGTGTGACCCCACATGCCCCCAGATTTTTGACACTTTTTACTTTGAGGGCCTCACAGTTTTCTGGTGCTGTGTGTTGTTCCAGCACCTCAGCGAGCATCTTTTCCAGTAATGGTTTATTGGATAGATGGTTCATGCTGGCCGCCATTCTTAGTTCCAGCGGTGCTCCAGCCCGTGGGGTTGCTACAAAGCGGTCCACCACACCCAACAGCTCTTCCTGTTCCTGCATCCCTGGCATACTCCCGAATTCGTCCGCCTGCCCCTGTTCCAGACCAGCCCAGCCCTGGTCACCAATGCTAGCCTCCAGTAATGAGGGAGCAGAGGGCAGTGTACAGAACACTGTGGAGGGGGTGCCTGACCTCCCTCCGCGAGAGCGCTCTTTCTGCGCATCTCGCTGGAGCTGCTCCAATAGCTGTTGGATGCAGCTCAGGCGGCTGTCTCTCCTCCATTTAGGTGGAGACATGTCCCCGTCCGACGAATCGGACGCCACCGGCCGGATGCCTGTTCGGATGGCTAGACATCCAGCCCGCAGTTCAGGCACTAGCGGGACTGGGCTCGGCGCGGTGATGGGGATAGCGGAGCGCCCGGTAATTGTTCCTACCGCCTTCTTCTAGAGCTTTTGTGCCTTGTAGAAGCGAGAGCGCCCCGAATTGTGTAGCCGGAAATGCTGCTACCATTTCCCCAATTACTCTTGCTACTTGTCGAATAGTTGGTCGCTCGTTGACCATTAAATTGTTGCATGATTGTGCTAATTCAACCATTTTTGCCTTTGGCAAGGTAACAGTCATCTGGACTGAGTTAATTGTGAAACCCAGGTAGTCCATGATAGTGGATGGCTTCAACTTAGATGTATCTGGATGTAGGACGAACCCCAGAGTTTCAAGGAGCTGTTTTGTAGCTGATACTGCTGCCACAGCCAATTCCATCATTTTCCCTACTATCAGAATATCATCCAGATATGCCATGACAATATGTTTTTGTTTATTTTGGTGAATAATCTTGGGGCTGAAGTTAGTCCATAGGGCAATGCTTTGTACCATCCAGATAAATTTTAGGTATCTGCGATGATCCTTGTATATGGGTACTAGATAGTAAGCATCTTTAAGATAAATGCTTGCCATGAAGTGTCCTTTGGAATTCAGTTGTTTGGCAGTAACATATGTCTCCATTTTGAAATGTATATACTTAACAAATTTGTTTAGTGATGTTAAGTCAATGATGATGCGACAGCCACCATCTTTTTTGGTTTTAGTGAATATATTCGATACAAATTCCAAAGGTTCATGTTTGGTCTTTTCGATGACCCCCTTTGTATAAGTCTCACCAGTTCAGCTTGTCCCTCACGTTTCTCTTTGACGGAGGGAGAAATACCCTTTGGGGCCATTGTTGAACTGGCGGCGTTTTTTCTGACATGAATTGTATTTTATATCCACTATGCTTCAAACCGGTGCAATCTACCTCCTTAGTATTAAGCCTCCACCTCCCAAAAGTTGATAGGAACCAGACCCACCTACCTCCATGGTTACGGGTATTTCCTCTGATTCCCTTTGGTCGGACGAGGCTTGCGAGGTGTCTGATGTGGCATGTTTGTTGGGGGTTGGCGCATTTTCCATGGGGTCCGCTCTGGGCCCTGGTCTAAAAAAGACTTACGGTGAAAGTAAGCGGACCCCGAGCTTTCACCAGTGTTGAATGTCGGATGTTTACTGGTGGATGCGGCGGGGTGCTGCCACTTGGTGGTGTGTGTTTTCAGTTTGCTCGTTTTATACCCTGCCTTCATGAGGCCTTGAGTTCTTGAGGCCTCGGTCATGTCCTTCATGCGTTTAGGTAGGTCTTTCCCGAAGAGCAGCCTGTCTGGCTCATCGGCTGGTGTTTTACACAGCCCGGCAAATCAGGTTTGATGATTTCTTTCCGCAGATTATTAATTTCAAACTGCGTGTTACACAACAACGCGAGTGTATCCTGTTGATTGGTGGTCATCTCGGTGTTGTTTATAGAACGAGCAAACGAAGTGATGCCTGCTGTCAATAGTCGGAGTATCCGCTGCAGCTTTAGCTCGTGGTGCCGGATGGTTGCCCCAATGTGTCCCCAGATTTGGCTGTTCACCGCTGGTTACTTTTAGAGATTCACAGTTCTCCGGCGCCGTATAGGTATCTAAAGCTTCATTAATCACCTGCTCCTGCAGAGCTCTGTTGGAAAGGTGATTGATACTTGCCGCTAGTTTGGCCTCTAGCGGTTCCCCTGCACAGGGTTTTGACACGTAGCGGCCCACTACACCAAGCAGCTGTTCCTGCTCCTGCACCCCCTGCATACTCCCGAAATCTTCAGCCATAACCCCTTGTTCTGGACCAGCCCAGTCCTGGTCCCCAAAGCTATCCGCTGGAAAGGAGGATGCAATGGACAGTGCAGGAGGCACTGTAGAGGGCGTGCCTGACCTCCCTCTGCAAGAGCTCCCTTCCCGGGGTGCACCTTGCTGGAGCACCTGCTCCAAGAGCCGCTCCATGCGGCTCAGGCGGCTGTCCCTCCCCCTCCTGGGTGGAGAGACGTCCCCGTCCGACGAGTCGGATGCCACCGGCCGGTTGCTCTTCCGTTTGGCTTTGCCTCCAGCCCGCTGTTCAGGCGTTAGCGGAGCTGGACTCGGCTCGGTGTCGGGGATAGCGGAGCGCCCGGATAGCGCTCCTACCGCCTGTTGCTGCCCCCCCTTCTCCTCTTGCGGAGTTGGACGGGGGGCAGATTTCTTCGAAAGTCTTGTCTTGAGTGTGGACATTCTGCAAGAGAAGACAGCCGGCTCTTCTTCGGTAGTTACCGAAGGAAAGCCGACTTCTGTTCACTTACCTGACGGTCCATCTTTGAAATTGCAGCGGAGCGTTTGACTTCCGCTGCTGCCGCTGTTGCACTGCTGGCGTAATGCCGCGCCTGCGCACTGAGCGGGTTCTTCACGTAGTCACTCACGTGACTCCGAAGTAAAATTAAGAACCCAGAGTCCATTCAGACCAAATTTCACAGATTAGAGAAAGTGAACCTTGTATTAAGTTGGTCACATATTAAAGATGGAACTCTTGAACATTTAGCTTCAATGGGGTCCTGTGGTAAAATAATTTTACATATATATCTTAATTTCATTGAATCATATACTTGGTTGAATATGTGACATTATTTACGTCTTGTTTCTATAGTGAAAAGGTAAGGTTGATTAATTTATTTGTGCAGAACAGTGATGGAAGTCCGACTCCTCTTGCCTTGTTTCGATGTTGTTTTTTCTCCCTCGGGCTTGGTCGCTGCGCTCCCTCGCAATTTCGCACTCTTAACTCTCACCCAATGTTAGCAACCCTGGCATTGCCAGAGTGAGGCCACATGCAAACTGGAGGAACAGTACTCCATATTCTGCTTGGGTATGAATATTGAATTCTCCAATTTTAGATAACCTCTAATAACTTCCCCCTCTACTCCTCCCATATTCTCCTGTCTTCTCCCCAAACCACCCTGAACCCCATCAGGACTCATATATATTACTCCCCTCCCCCTCCCCCTACATTCCTTCCTCTGGCTTCACAATTTGCAACTCTTACTCCTTTTGTTTCACCTATTTTTCATCTCCGGCCTTCGTCCAACCATCTGCTTATCAAAAAACATCTTCGCCTATGTTCACCTAGAACCTATCAGGCATTGTCCTGACCCTCCTCTCTTTTACCTTTCTTCCCCACCCCTCATAATCAGCCGGAAGAAAGGTGTCGACCTGAAACGTCACCTATCTTTCTCCAGAGACGTTGCCTGGCCCGCTGAGTTCCTCCAGCACTTTTTTTTTGCAAACCAGCATCTGCAGTTACTTGTTTCTACAAAATAACCCTCCTGTTTAATAGAAATATAGAAAAATAGGTGCAAGAGTAGGCCACTTGGCCCTTCGAGCCAACACTGCTGGGCAACAGTCAGCTAAAAGTTGCCAACCTGTCAGATTCCTTAGTCCCGAGCCTCTTGCAGCAATTGATAATGCGCGATGAAATGGAAACAGGCCCTTCGTCCCACCGAGTCCACGCCGACCATTGATCACCCATTCACATTAGTTCGATGTGATCCCACTTTCTCATCCACTCGCTTCACACTAAGGGGAATTTACAGAATGCCAATTAACCTACAAAGCCGCACGTCTTTGGGATGTCGGAGGAAACCGGAGCTTCTGTGCACAGTCACTCTGCAGAAATACACACTGCCTCTGAAATGTGAGCACATTCCCACACTTAAACGGAATTAATCTTCCAAAGTGTAAATGGAACGGAATGAAATCAATCTGTCAATATGGGCTTAAATGCTGAATACGACAGGGGTTTGAGCATAAAGGAAATAAATAAGTCGCCACTGATTGCAGCTGTGCTAAAATGACTAGATTTGCAGGAGGAATGATGGCCCAGGAGTTCTGATGGACTCCAATCTTTTTCAGATGATTTACGAATTTGCCAAAGTTTCAATTTAAATTCACAGTCAGGTTTCATCAGTTTGGAGGGAAATTGTCTGAATGCTTCTTATAGGAGCGTTGTTATAGAGATGAAATTGTTCCTTTTGGATGTGAAAAAGAATTAAATAAAATCCATCCAAGTTGAAATGAGAGGCGTGTAATCTATTGATTCATGAGTCCATCACTAGACTTAAAAGGTACTAAAATAGTCCAGCAGATAATGTGATAGTTTTAATAGTGACTGACTTTGGTCTTCAGCAGGATGAGGATATAATTCACATCAAAATACATTGTAAATGTTTTATTTTGCACAGGACCTTATGATACACCAAGTTTCCAATTCCAGCTTAGTTTAGTTTAGTTTAGACTAGAGATACAGAATGGAAACAGGCCCTTCGGCCCAGCAAGTCCGCACCAACCTGCGACCCCCACATTCTAACGTTATCTTACACACATTAGGGACAATTTGCAATTTTACCTAAATTAACCTATAAACCTGTATGTCTTTGGAGTGTGGGAGGGAACCAGAACACCCGGAGAAAACCCACATGGTCGCAGGGATAGCGTACAAACTCTGTACAGACAGCACCCGTAGTCAGGATCAAACCCTGGTTTCTGGCGCTGTGAGGCAGCAACTCTACCTTTGCGCCACTGCGCCATGGCCACAAGGGTTTGCAGTGGATGCATGAGTTTTGAGATGTGTCCTTGGGGTGAGATACATGGGTTGAGTTTCCATCATTGGTTGTCCCATCACCAGGTACAGGACACACAATCTCCCATGTCCTGCCTTGCCAGTAAACCCGAGGAGATGGGATTTAGCACCAGCCAATGACGAGAGAAGGCAACTCTAACTCCAGTACAGAACACAAAGTACTGGAGTAACAACACGTCAGGCAGCATCTCTGGAGAAAAGGGTAGGCAAGATATCGTGTCTGGACCTTTCCTCAGACCCGAAACGTTGCCCATCCATGTCCTCCAAAGACGCTGACTGATCCTCTGAGTTATACCATCACTTTTGTGTCCTGCACAAGATTCCAGCATCTGTGTCTCCATTTTACAGCTCCACTGGAAAATCTCTTCAAAGTGGGACTACTTTGAAGTTCCCCTCCTCATTCTGACAGTTGTGTGAGACTCTCTCTCCCTGCTTCCCCTCTGTGATTCCTGCTGTTCTCTTGCTCTTCAACCATGTTCCGACCAGTCTGAAGAAAGAGCCCGACCTAAAACATCACATATCCATGTCCTCCTGAGATGCTCCCTGACCCGCTGAGTTCCTCCGTCACTTTGTGTTCTAAGCAAGATACCAGCATCTCCAGTTCCTTGTGCCTCCCCCAAACTTCAGTGTGGCTGGGTGAACTATCTTTCTGTTAATGTTTCGACAGCAAAATAAACAAATTCAAAATCAGTTTTTATACATATCAGCAATTGTGAGTCCCTTCACTGTAAGAATGCAGCACCCCAACAAGCTCAGCTCACCACCATCTTCTCAAGCTTAGTTAGGAATGGGCAGTGGATACTTGCTATGACAGTAATGCCCAAATGTCATGGATTCCTAAATTCCGAGACTACTGACGAGGACCTCAGACATAAAGCGATCAATCTGTGAAAAACTCTTTCACAGCCATCAGACCCTGGTTTAAATATTGTTTTAGCATCTAAATTACTGGCCACTATAATGAGGAATTGGGACTAACATGCACACAGCATAAATACAGATTCAAACTGTGTGCATTCTTTTCCAGCTTTCTCCACCTCCCCCCCCCCTCACCCCCCCCCATCCCCCCACCACAATCAGGAGGGTCCTGACCCGCATGTCACCTATCCATGTTCTCCAGAGATGCTGCCTGACCCGCTGAGTTACTCCAGCACTTTGTATTCTGTTGTAGTTTGCTTAAGGTTCATTTTAAGATGGAGCGGAGGGTCGACACCAAAAGGAATATCTCAAGAAGGAGATATAGATCCACCTCCACTTCTGGAGAGAAATAAGACTTTAGACTTTAGAGATACAGCCCTTCGGACCACCGACTCCTCACCGACCAGCAATCCCCGTACATTAGCACTATCTTACACTCTAGAGACAATATTACAACTCACCAAAGCCAATTAACACTACAACCCGCACGTCTTTGGCGTCTGGAGCACCTGGAAAGAACCCATACGGTCACAGGGAGAACGTACAAACACGTAGTCAGGATCGAACCCGGGTGTCTGGCACTGTAAGGCAGTAACTCTACCTCTGCGCCACCCATCGTGCTGCCCTGATATTCAACAATTGATGCTGTATCTGGCCACACATTGTGAGCACATAGAATTCAAATCATTCTCACCTCCTGCCATTATACTTCAGCAATCTGCTACTTGCATACTCACTAAGGAGCAAATAGCTTACATATCTGCGAACATAATATTGCATTCTCTGGGAGATTCATGCAACTCGATGCAAGCACATTTACTGAAATTCCTGTCGCATTTTTGCAATCCCATCACACATACCTCATCGTTGGATGAAAACTTTCAATCACCTGTTCTGCACAGACATATTTTTCCAATGCAGGCATGTTGTTCTGTAGTAACGCAGGCAGTTCTTTGGTGCCTACTCCTTAGCAACTCAGAGTTGGAGCTACAGAAACAAAGATTGGAATTTACCATATCTACTAACCTTTGCAAAAATAAAAATGATGAGGCGGCAATGAGAAAACGTAAGGAGGTTGACACAAAAAGCTGGAGTAACTTAGCAGGACAGGCAACGTCACAGATTGAATGGTCCAACACAGATTGGATGGTTCTGCGGTCGAGGAGGAAGTGGAGGGCTTCCTGGTGGGGGATGAGATGTAGAGTGATTGAACATCCATAGTAAAGATGAGGGAGTTGGGGCTCGGAAAGCAGAAGTTATTCAAGAGACGAAGGGCATGTGAGGTATCTTGGACATAGGTCGGGAGAGATTGGACCAGGTACCAGATGGAATGGAGGTACGTGGAAATCATTTCAGTGGGACAGGAGCAGGCAGAAACAATGGGACTTTCATTGTTATGCACCGTGTATTACGTGTACAAACGTTTCCCGTAACACTTGGCCCTGTATGGGGATAACAGATAGGTGACAGGAACAGCTCTGTCACCCGGCAATCTTTGCTCGGCACGCCCAAGATATTAACTCGATATGTGCATCAGAGCTTAATCACACCCTGCAGTGCAATCTACTTTATTATATATCACTTGAAATTGAAGTTTAAAATATTGATGTAAATGGACTTGCTGAATTATTCATTACAATGACCAAATCCGAATGTAGACTTTTCAATTTGCTTTTCTGCTTTTGAATCTCCTCACCATCCCGCCCCTGACTTTTTCTTCTGTTATTCTCCACTTCAGAGCACACAGCACAATGTACCCACCCTCACTATAACCAGCTTCACTACAATCAGAATCATTTAGAGATACAGCATGGAAACAATCCATTTCGGCCCCACTGAGTGGCGTGGTGGTAGATTTGCTGAATCACAGCGCCAGAGACCGGATTCTATCCTGACTACGGGTGCTGTCAGTATAGAGTTTATACGTTCTTCCTGTGACCGCGTGGGTTTTCTCCAGGTGCTCCGTTTTCCTCCCACACTCCAAAGACGTACAGGTTTGTAGGCCAATTGGCTTGGTAAACTTGCAAATTGTCCCTGGTGTGTGTAGGATAGTGTTAACGTGGGCGGATCACACCATGAAGGGTCTGATTCTGCACGGTATCTTTAAAGTCTAAGTCTAAAGAGTCCGTGCTAACCAATGATCACCCGTACACTAGCTCTATCCTACTAGCTTTACCGCTGTGCCATCTAAATAGCCAGTGGCCTAATGAATTCCTTATCTATACTAGCTCAGCACTTCAACTCCCCCTCCCATTCCCAATCTGACCTCTCTGTCCTGGGTCTCCTCCATTGCCAGAGTGAGCAACAGCGGAAATTGGAGGAACAGCACCTCATATTCCGTCTGGGGTCCTTGCGTCCTTATGGCATCAACATTGAATTCCCCCAATTTGGCTAGCCTGTGCTGTCTCCTCCCCTTCCTTCACCCTCTAGCTGTCTCCTCCCACCCTCCCATCCGCCCGCCCTCGGGCTCCTCCTCCTCCCCCCTTTTTCCTTCTTTCTTTCCCCACCCCCCATCAGTCTGAAGAAGGGTTTCGGCCCGAAACGTCGCCTATTTCCTTCGCTCCATAGATGCTGCTGCACCCGCTGAGTTTCCCCAGCAATTTTGTGTACCCTAGCTCTATCCTACACACTGGGGGCAATTAACAGAAACCAATTAACTTACAAACCTGCATGATGTTGGGACGGGGAGGAAAGTGGAGCACCTGGAGGGAGAACGTACAAACTCTGTACAGACTGCAGCCGAGGTCAGGATCGAATCCACGTCTCTGGCGCTGTGAGGCAGCAGCTTTACCACTGTGCCATCTAAATAGCCAGTGGCCTAATGAATTCCTTATTGACACAGGCAGGGGTTTCCTCTAACTCATCCCCAGAGCATTCCAATAAGAATCTCACACTGGTGTTGCACGAAGGAAATGTGACAAACACAAGGAGAGGTGGAGCATATAAATTTAAAGGTCTATTAAAATGATCAAGTAGGAGACAATAAAAAGTATGACATGCTATAGGTACAGATATAAAATTTGAATGCATTTTACAATCTATAATTATCTTGTTGGATGAAATGTAAGCCTTTCTACTAAGATATGGATGGACACCCATTACTGTCATTTGAAGAACTGAATACATTCAGTAAAAATAAAAATGATTTCAAATCTTGACTTGTATAATTTTAATTTAAGTTTGGTAATTAATTCACACACTGCAGTAGAAGGGCCCTCTGTTCAAAAAGGATTTTATACCATCGTTTCTGCAGACAAATGCAGCTTCCTATAATAAAATGAATGCCGTTCGATCTAAGGTGTCAACTTAATGCAAATCATTTCGAAAAGTGAATGTTCGTGGGGGCAGAGTTCAGATGTGAATGAGCTGTTTTTCAGCAGGAGGGCATTTCCAAAAACAATTTTCTACATTATTTATCTCGCCATTTCCATTAACGTCAGTCTTTCAGGTATTGCTCTGTGTACTCATTATCGCACTCCATCTTAGTGCTTAGTTTTGTTTAGAGATACAGCATGGAAACAATCCCTTAGGCCCACTGAATCCACACTGTCCCTCGATCAGCCATACACGAGTTCTATCAAACCCCCCTCGACTGTGTCCACCTGTCACGGTTTGTCCTGTCTCTCCCCTCTTCCAGCTTTCATTCCCCCCCCCACCCCTACAATTAGTCTGAAGAAGGGGTCTCAACCCAAAACATCACCTACCCATGTTCTCCAGAGATGCTGTCTGACCCGCTGAGTTACTGCAGCACTTTGTGTCTGTGTTTTAACCTGACCTTCCTTTGAGATCCAGATATAATTATTTCCAAGAGTAAGGCTGGCTTTCTTGTTTGAAACTGTTCAAAAAGTATGATTCTCTGTATGATTCCCTTCAGGATTAGTCTTTAGCACGATCCATCTGCTGCTTGGCTAAAAGGGCTCTGTAGATGTGTTTGGCAAATATTTCATTGTTTGGAAAGGAAAAAGAGCAAACCAGAGATGTGAAAAGATTTAATCTGCAGCGTCGATGCGGTGGGGAAGAGTTTAACCATTGAGTAGAAAGAGTTTCTGCGTGGGAATGCCTTTAGTTTAGTTTAGTTTATTATTGTCACGTGTACCAAGGTACAGTGAAAACCTTTAGACTTTAGACTTTAGAGATACTACGTGGAAACAGGCCCTTCGGCCCACTGAGTTTGCGCCGACCAGCGATCACCCCATACACTCGCACTATCCTACACACTAGGGACAAGCTAAGAATTCACCAAAACCAATTAACCGGCAAACCCGCATGTCTTTGGAGTGTGGGAGGAAAGCAGAGCACCTGGAAAAAACCCAGAGTTCACAGGGAGAACATACAAACATCATACAGGATCACACCCACGTGTCTGGTGCTCTAGGGCAACAACTCTACCACTGCGCCACTGCGTTAAGCTTTTTTGTTGCATGCTACCCAGTCAGTGAAATGACCAAACATGATTATAATCAAGCTGTACGCAGTGTACAGATACAAAATAAAGGGAATAACGACAGGTGCAAGATAAAGTCTAGTAAAGTCCGATTAAAGATAGCGCGAAGATGTCCAATGAGGTAGATGGTAGGTCAGAACCACTCTCTAGTTATTGATGGGATGGTTCAGTTGCCTGATTACAGCGGGGAAGAAACTGTCCCTGAATCTGGAGGTATGTATTTCACACTTCTGTCCCTCATGCCTGATGGGAGAGAGGAGATGAGAGAGTGACTGGGGTGAGACTGATTCTTGATTATGCTGGTGGCCTTGCCAAGGCAGCGTGAAGTGTCAATGGAAAGGATGAAGTGCTGGGGTAACTCAGCAGGTCAGGCATCTTTGGAGAACATGGATAGATGACGTTTCAGGTTGGAACCCTTCTTCAGACATTCATCATTCATCATTGATCATTCATTCTTCTTTGATAGAGTTATCTGGTTTGTCTACATTTCCAAATGAAATAATCTGTATAAGATCAAAAGGGGAATAGATAGGGTGAATGCACACAGTCACTTATCCGGAGTAGGGGAATCAAGAGTCAAGTCAAGAGAGTTTATTGTCATGTGTCCCAGATAGGACAATTAAATTCTTGCTTGCTGCAGCACAACAGAATATTGTAGGCATAAAATACAGAACAGATCAGTGTGTCCATATACCATAGAATATATATATACACACATAAATAAACAGATGAAGTGCAATAGGCTGTTATAGTTCAGAGTTTGTTTGAAGTTGTGTTTAATAGTCTGATGGCTGTGGGGAAGAAGCTGGATGTTGCAGATTTCAGGCTCCTGTACCTTCCACCTGATGGCAACGGAGAGATTAGTGTGTGGCCAGGATGGTGTGGGTCCTTGATGATGCTGGCAGCCTTTTTGAGGCAGCGACTGCGATAGATCCCCTCGATGGTAGGGAGGTCAGAGCCGATGATGGACTGGGCAGTGTTTACAACTTTTTGTAGTCTTTTCCGCTCCTGGACGCTCAGGTTGCCGAACCAAGCCACGATGCAACCAGTCAGCATGTTCTCTACTGTGCACCTATAGAAGTTTGAGAGAGTCCTCCTTGACACACCGGAGGACATAGGTTCAAGGTGAGAAGTGAAAGATTTAATAGGAACCTGGAGTGGAAATGTTTTCACACAGAGGGAGATGGGTATATGGAAAGAGCTGCCAGAGGCGATTGTTGAGGCAGGTATTGTAACAATATTTAAAAGACATTTGGACAAGTATCTGGGTAGGAAATATTTGGAGAAATATCGACAGGTGAGACTAATGTAGATGGGGCTTCTATGTGGGCATGAAAAGTTGGACCGAAGGGCCTGTTTCCAGAATATAGGAAAATGTATTGCATATTTTCTGAAAACTTTCTTCATAATTATATATATTGGATATACTGTATGCTCGTTTAATTATAATAAGAATAGCTACAGCAGTACAGCTAAATAAATCAGTTCTGATTTCAGGATTTCTGATTTAGAACTTGCTTAGTGGTGCAGTGGTAGAGTTGCTGCCTCACAGTGCCCAGGTTCGATCCTGACTATGGTTCCGTTTGTATGGTTTGTACGTTCTCCCTATGACCGTGCGGGTTTTCTTCGGGTGCTCTGGTTCCCTCTCACATTCTAAAGATGTGTAGGATTGTAGTTAATTGCCTTTCTGTAAATTGTAAATTGTTCCTAGCATGTAGGACAGTGCTAGTGTATGGGGTGATCACTGGTCAGCGCGGATTCAGTGGGCCAAAAGGCCTGTTTCTGCATTATATCTCTAAAGTCTAAAGTAAACTAAAGTCTAATCCACATATATCAATCCTTTTGGCCATTGGTTTGATTGCATGCAGGCAAAAAAAAATCATTTGTGAACAGTGTTTCATTAACAGTGTTCTTCACCTGGCCCTCCTATAGGGGTAAAAAAACGTTGCTAATAATAAAGTATGCTTCTGTTGCTCAATTAACTCAGAGGGTGAATAAGCTTTTAAATTATCAACAGCCAATATTTACAGGAGGGTAGAAAGCATGTACTTTGAAACAAGAATAAAAGCAGACACCTGCTTTTGTTGTAAGTCATTTCTGATGGCGTGAATATCACAGAGAACTTATTTTACATTGCTTTAATAATTGATGTTGCTAAGTCTTAGAACCACCCAAAAGGAATAATGGAATATTAAGCCATCGCACAGACTTTATATCATCATTATACTTCGACTTCAAATGTATCCTATGCTCAGGCAAAAAATGTGTTCTTTGTGTTTCAGACGCTAACACACAGTAATTTCTACAGCGCCATGTCTGTGTAATCTGCATATTCTTTTATCCTACCAATCCACTATGAATACAGATCATTTAATGCTTTTTTTGAAACAACTCTAAACCGTAGGCATATTAACCACACAAGGGTTTCTCAACCATTCAAACGAGGATGATTTCCATGGTGATGATACCTGGTAGTAATTATGGTCACTTCCTACAGCTGAGTCTCATAGTGGTTTGATGCAGAACAAGTCCTAATGGTACAAAGTGTTTAATTTTGCAATTTTAGTTTTAGATTTACAGCGCGGAAACAGGCCCTTCAGTCCGCACCGACCAGCGATCACCCTGTACACTAACACTATCCTACACACTAGGGACAATTTTTTTTTCTGGTCAATTAACCTACGCCTTGGAGTGTTGGATGAAACCGGAGAACCCAAACAAAATCCACGCGGTCACGGGGAGAATGTACAAACTCCGTACAGAGAGAAGCCGTAGTCAGGATCGAACCCGGGTCTCTGGCGCTGTAAGACAGCAACTCTACCACTGTATCACCATGCCACCGTCCAAGTTGAGGTCCGGATTAATTTTCAGGGGTCTGATCCAGTATAATTTACTAACAGCTATGACTTTGTATGGCTTAGACTTTATTAATATAAAGGGCTTTCCTTGGAATATACCAAGGCTATCCTGGAAATGCCAACACCTTTTGGTTTTTAGTAACCAAGCGGCTGATTAGATCATGCCTTGTTGGGGTGAAGATTAGACAGACACACCTTCCATCCATAGATAGACACAAGGTGCTGGAGAAACTCAACGGCTCACGCAGCTCCTCTGGAGAAAAAGAACATATGACATTTCAGGTCGAAGCCTTTCCTGAGACTGGAGGGAAGCTTCTTCAAAGTGGGCATACCTTGAGGAGATAGGATGTCAAAATCTAACTCGTCGTTACAATGTCATAAGGTCATAAGTGACAGGAGTAGAATTAGGCCATTCAGCCCATCAAGTCTACTCCGCCATTCAATCATGGCTGATCTATCTCTCCTTCCTAACCCCATTCTCCTGCCTTCTCCCCATAACCTCTGATACATGTCTATTCTTAGAAACAGTAAATGCAAAGCACAGCACAGCAGGTAGACAGCCACTCCCCGACTTACATAGTAGGTGACCTATGTAAACTCACACTTACGTATTCTTTAATTTCTAAAGTAATGCTTTAAGCTCACTGCTTTATTTCCGAGTTGCGCGTCTCATGCGGTCATTTCCACAAGACAGGCAGCTCTTCTCGTAGAGGCTCCCCTGTGGTCTCCGTGTTGGAGCTCCCCCGTGGTCTCCGTGTCGAAGCTCACCACATGGTCTCACTGTCGGAGCTCCCCCGTGGTCTCCGTGTCGGAGCTCCGCCGTGGTCTCCGTGTTGGAGCTCCCCCGTGGTCTCCGTGTCGAAGCTCACCACATGGTCTCACTGTCGGAGCTCCCCCGTGGTCTCCGTGTCGGAGCTCCGCCGTGGTCCCCCACTGATCCTCTACAGTACGGTATAGTGCGCAGTAGTATTTCCGTTTCCAACTTACGTAACATCTGACTTACGCAAGGGACCGCAGGAAGTAACATTTACATAAATCGTGGAGCATCCGTATTCAGTTTATCTTTTGCTTGGCTACAGATAAGAAAAAGTGGTAATGACATTGCGAATAAATAAATTTCTTCCACAGTAATCCAACTTTTGGATTATTGCAAAAGTCTACTGGACAAATCAGACCACAGTGATGTGCTGGGTAATGTTGTAAAAAAAAGCGATTTATAAAATGAAATGTAGTTACTGGACAGGAAATAAAAATCAGTCAATAAGGGCTGGATTTTTCACATGGATAGATAGATTGATGCCTATAGATTTTAGACGTTAAAGATACAGAATGGAAACAGGTCCTTTGGCCCACCGAGTCCACACCGACCGGCAATCACCCAGTACATAAGCACTATCCTACACACTAGGGATGATTTATAATTTTTTTACTGTAGCCAATGAACCTACAAACCTGTACGTCTTTGGAGTGTGGAAGGAAACCAGGCAAAACCCACGCGGTCACAGGGAGAACGTACAAACTCTGTACAGACAACACCCGCCGCTGTCTCTGGCGCTGTGTGGCAGCAACTCTACCGCTGCGCCATAATGGTTGAGGATATAATAAGGAAGCAGCGATTAAAGTGTCTTTGTTTTCCAGAAAGTAGCTGTCGGTTTACATTGGACATGTTTAGTTTGAAAGCCCGTGTACATTGATACAAGAGTTGAAACGGAATCAGTTTGCTTTTGTTCCGAATCATGTTCACTTGACAGAATTGTGTATTTTTGACAAATGATCTGCACTCTACCACTGGGCAAAATTCCCAGTAAAAGGTTTCTGTGGAAGTAGAATAAAATAATGTCTGGGAAGAGTGGGGAGGTTCCTTATCTGATCTGGCACTCGTCCCAGTGCAGCAGTAGCTGGTCTTTCCCTCCTCTAAAGAATGTTATTATTCCTCGCTGTTGTGCAGATGCAGTTTCCTCAGCTCACCTCCCGCAACCAAACTCTGATGACAAGTTTAGTTTAATTTAGTTTAGAGATACAGCATGGAAACAGCCCTTCGACCCACCGAGTCTGTGCTGACCAGAGATCACCGTGTACACTAGGTTAGACTTTAGACTCTACAGATACAGTGTGGAAACGGGCCCTTTGGCCCACTGAGTCTGTACCGACCAGCGATCACCCTTTGGCCCAGTGAGTCTGTACCGACCAGCGATCACCCTGTACACTAGCACTATCCTACACAATAGGGAAAATTTACAATCTTTACCGAAGCTATTTAACTTACAAACCTGTACACCTTTGGAGTGTGGGAGGAAACCGGAGCATCCGGAGAAAACCCACACCATCACGGGGAGAACGTGAAAACTCCACACAGACAATCATCCGAGGTCGGGATTGAACTCGGGTCTCTGGCACTGTGAGGCAGGAACTCTACCGCTGCACCACTGTTTCACCACCGTGTTGAATTGGTCAACACCAGAGACTTGTGCGAGCAATCCATCAAAAGAAGAAATGGGTTTGGAAGGAGGTGGGACCTGGAGGCTAATGTCAGCAGCTGGAAATGGATCCACAGCAAATCAGCATCAGTTTTATGTAAAGTTTCAGAGATACAGGAACCAGGCCCTTCACCCATCAATTACACGCCAACCAACAATCACCCATACGCTCGTTCTATCCTACACACTAGGGACAATTTACAGAAGCAAATCAACCCACAAACCTGTACGTCTTTGGAGTGTGGGAGGAAACCCGAGCACCCACAGAAAACCCACGCAGGCACAGAGAAAACGTACAAACTCCATACAGACAGAATCAAACCCGGGTCTTCAGCGCAGTGAAACGACTGCTTTACTGCTGCGCCACTGTGCCACCCATCAGCTCCACATTGAAAGCAACTGATAGAAAAGTGGGAAAAATGACTCGCAAATTACAGTGCATCTATCACAATGTTCAAGAGACATTTAGACAGGTACATGGATAGGATAGAGTGATATGGGACAAGTGCAGGCAGGTGGGACTAGTGCAGTTCAATTTGGGCTGAAGGGCCTGTTTTTGCACTGATTCACTGTATGACTCTATATAGAAAATAACCAGTACAGCACAGGAATGGGATCTTCAGCCCACAATATTTCTCCTGAACATGATACCAAGTTAAACTGATCTCATCTGCCTGTACATGATCCATATCCCTCCATTCCCTGCACTTCCACATGCCTATCTAAAGCCTCTTAAACATCACTATCACGTCTGCCTCCACCACCACCCATGGCAGTGTGTTCCAGGCCCCACGCCTCTCTGGAATTCATTGCCACAGACGGCTGTGGAGGCTCAGTAATTGGGTATTTTTAAAGCATAGAATAATTGGTTCTTGATTAGTAAGGGCGAATGGGAATGAGATGGAAAAATTGATCAGCCAGGATTAAATGGTGGAGTAGACTCGATGGCCTAATTCTCCTCCCATGTCTTATGAACATGAACTTCTTCCCAATGGCAGGAGTGAAATGAGAGCGTGGAAAGGATGGTGTGGGTCTCTAATGATGCTGGCTGCCTTCTTGAGGCAGCAACTCCTGTCGATCCCTTCGATGGTAATCCCGTGAATAACATCTGTGCAAGGGAGCTGGAGGATAAGACTCCATACTGAAAAACACAAAACTCCAAGCACTCTTTGAAGAGAGAAAAGGCAGGAGGTGCTGTTCGCGGGCTGTGTGCCAACGAGCGGTGCCAGGAATGCAACCTGCCACCTGGCAGTGCCAGCAAAATCCAAAATCAACATTTGCAGAGCCGATGTTTCATAGTGCGTTGGGTTCAATATAGTGTAGAAAGTAATACTGCAGATGCTGGTATATACAGGATAGACACAAAGTGTTTGAGGAACTCATCGGATCAGGCAGCATCTCTGGAGAAAAAGAATGGGTGACGTTTTGGGTAGGGACCCTTCTTCAGACTAAAAGTTTAGGGGAGGGAACTGGATATAAGAAAAGCTGAGCCGGCAACAGATGGTCCTATAGAGTCGCCAATTTACCATGACCAATAAACCCGTACATCTTTGGGATGTGGGAGAAAACTGGAGCACCCAGAGGACACCCACGCGGTCACAGGGGGGTACGTGCAAACTCCACACAAACAGTAACCGAGGTCAGCACTAAACCCATGCATAGTGAAAGGCTTGGGTAGAGTGGATGTGGAAAGGATGTTTCCACTAGTGGGAGAGTTTAGGATCAGAGGTCATAGCCTCAGATTTAAAGGATGTTCCTTTAAGAAGGAGAAGAAGAGAAATGTCTTTATTCAGAGGGTGGTGAATCTGTGGATTTCTTTGCCACAGAAATCTGTGGAGACCAAGTCAATGGATATTTTGTAAGGCAGAGATAGATTCTTGATTAGTATGGTGTCAGGGGTTATGGAGAGAAGGCAGGAGAATTGGGTTAGGAGAGATAGATCAGCCATGATTGAATGGTAGAGTTGATTGATGGGCCGAATGGCCTAATTCTGCTCCTATTACTTATGAGTTTATGCAGCCAGAGCTATAGAGCTGCTGTCTCACGTGTCACGTCTCTGGACCAAGCAATGATCTTTGACAGGCAAACTGCCCCCGACTTTACCAGTTAATATGTTGGGAACTCAGTCCCCACTCTCTCAGCTTCAGTGTGCAGATACATTTAGCTCTTCCTGAAAGACAACCTTGTGAAAGGTGCAACCAACTATCACAATACTTGACAGCCATTGTGAGGCAGGCTGCACTTTAATTCTAATCTAAATTAACTCTAAATTGACTTACACACATTTTCAGCATGAAAGAAATCAGGGAACTGAAGCATGAACGCCAAATGACTGAGTAAATCAGCATTTCCTGTCACTGTGATTCACTCTGAAACGCTAGCCTGTTCTATCAGGGACCTTTGAACTCTCTTTAGTTGGACTTTACATTGCACTAAATATTATGCCCTTTATACTCTATCTGTGCACTGTGGACAGCTTGATTGTATTCGTGTGTAGTCTTTTCTTTAACTGGCTAGCACCCAACAAAAAGCTTTTCACTGTACCTCAGTACACGAGACAATAATAAACGAAACTAAACTAAACTAATCGTACCCACGGCCATTAGGCAAGACATGATTACCCTCCCGAAGGTTTAATTTAGTGTAAAGACACAACATGGAAACAGGCCCTTTGGCCCACTGAGTCCACGCTGAACATCGATCACCCTAGTTTAATGTTATCCCACTTTCTCCCGTGGGAGAGGTGTCATTATCGGGACTGGAGTGGATTATCAGTGCATTATCACATGATCTCTGTTGGTGCACGAAAATGTATGATCCATAAAAGGCTCTGGAACTGAGGATGCCGGAAAATCGGTGTTCAACCTGTATATGATTTGCATTCTAGATATGTCTACTTCCATCAATTTATTTAATCCAAACAGTATACGTTTCTCTTCCTTTCTCTCTTGTGATCGACTAACTTAATGTATCCTTGTTAATTGCGGTCAGCGAAAGTGATGACAAGTTGCACATTGTGGAAAGAAATTCTTCTTGAATTCTCTTTTGGTTTGGTTAGTGACAATGTTAGATTTATGGGCCCATTTCTCTCCGTTAGTACTCCATTTCTCTGCACTGCTGCTGCATGAAAATATTGATCACACAGCAAGGATGAGGTTTAAATCAAGGAAAGATTGTTATCATCCAGTGGATGATGAGAGCAGCATCGGTGTCCAGAAAATTCAATTATCGAACATCCATAAATATTAGGTCCTCCTAACTTGGGCGGCACGGTGGCGCAGCGGTAGAGTTGCTGCCTTACAGCGCTACAGACCTGGTTTTGATCCTGACTACGAATGCTGGCTTCATGGAGTTTGTACTTACCCCTGTGACTGTGTGATTTTATCCCCCTGGTTCCAGCTCACACTCCAAAAACAAACAGGTTTGCAGGCTAATTGGCTTCGGTAAAGATTGTAAAGTATCCCTAGTGTGTAAGAAAGTGCTAGTGTACGGGGTGATCACTGGTTGGTGTGGACTCAGTGGACCGATGAGCCTGTTCCTTCGTTGTATCTCTAAACTAAACTAAACTCCTGATGTGGGCTCCTAAACATCGGGGAGACCAAGCGTAGGCTCGGCATCTTAGCCCATATCTCCTCCCTCGTCTCCATCAGGCCTTCCAGGTGAGACAGATGTTCACGTGCACCTCCTCTAACTTCACCTACTGCATCCGGTGTTCCCAATGTGTACCACTTTCGCTTTCCGATATCTGTCCCGCCCCCACCATGATCCCAGTGTGAACACATTTACCCCCACCATCTAACACATCCCCATCTGCCCTGCACCATTTCCCTCCTCCGTACCTCAGCTCTAGGGAGAGGTTGAGCAGGCAGGCAGGCATTCTATTCCTTGGAGCACAGAAGGATGTGATCTTATAGAGGTGTACAAGATCATAAGGGGAATAGACAGGGAGCCTTTAACCCAGAGTTGGGGAATCAAGAAATAGAAGACATAGGTGTAAGGTGAGGGTGGAAAGGTGTAACAGGAACCTGCGGGGTCATTCTTTTACACAAGGGGCGTTAGGTATATGGAACGAGCTGCCGGAGGAGGTAGTTGAGGCAAGTACAGTTACAACGTTTAAAAACATTTAGACAGATACATGGATAGGGTAGGTTTGAGGAATATGGGCCAAACACAGGCAGGTGGGACTAGTGGAGATGGGGAATGTTGGTTGGCATGTGCATATAGTGCGAAAGGATTTTTATCCATACTGTGTGACTCTAGGGCTCTATGTACACTCATCTCCCACCACCCACATTTAAGTGAGTGTAAAGCTTGATATAAGAATTTTCTATGGTAGACTCCAAATGTTGATTTTTTTTGTCAAAAAATAGTAGTCCCACATGTATGGACTATAATGGACATCAAGAACATCGTCGGGGTTCGGCGTCGGTGTTCCATCATCCCGGCGTGAGGGCCTGAGCATCGGGCCGCCCGTGACGGCAACTGCGGGTGCTCGGGAGGCCCCGACCATGGGTGAACATCTGGGAAGATCAGCGGGGAGGCTGGCTGGACTATGGTACCTTCCTCAACTTTGGTGCCACTGTGGGGTTTGTTGTGTCATGGGCTTCTGTGTTTGTGCTTTTTTATAATATGTTTTATTTATTTATTATTTATTTTTATGTTACTTGACTGTAAGGAAAATCCATTTCGTTGGCTCTTATGAGATAATGACAATAAATTGAATACAATACAATACAATACAAAGAAAAAGGAACATTTCCAAAATTCTTTACTTTTGGTCGGCTATTCCCAGTACAGGAAGTTCTACTGCAGAAATTTCCTGTCAATTGTTATATTATCAACTCTCAAAAAAATTCACAATGGTCAATGGTTAGGTGTGTTGCTTCAAATTCTTGGCAGGACCATCACCCAACTCAAACTGTACCTAAAGTGAAGGATTTGTCTGTATGAATCCACAATGACTATATCTTAAGATCTTTAAAATGTGCCTTCACAGTTTGCCACTCATGTTTGCAGAGTTGAGAGCAATGTTGATTACATCTCTCTATCCTTTGATATCAAACATTTTTGTCCATGCTGTGTAATGTACCTGATTTATGACGTTATTTTGAGGTTGCAATTTTGCAATTGTGAGCCAGTAACTAAACTCTCACCACTAGTCACATATGCAGAGTGATAGATTTGTAGAGTCATACAGTACAGAAACAGGCCCTTCCGTTCAACTTGTCCATGTCGACAAAGTTGCCCCATCTACAGTAGTCCCCCACCTGCCCACGTTGAGCTCATATTCTTTGTTAACGTATGATGAGCGTTTGACAGCTCCTGGTCTGTTCTCACTGGAGTTTAGAAGGATGAGGTGGGACATCATTGAAACTTAACAAATAATGAATGGCATGGATAGAATGAATGTGGAAAGGATGTTTCCACTAGTGGGAGAGTCTAGGACTTGAGGGAACTGCCTCAGAATAAAAGGATGTACCTTTAGAAAGGAGATGAGGAGGACTTTCTTTAGCCAGAGGGTGGTGAATCTGTGGAATTCATTGCCACAGACGGTTGTGGCAAGTCTTTGGGTATTTTTAAAGCGGTGATTGATAGGTTCTTGATTAGTAAGGACATCAAAGTTTACGGGAAGAAGGCAGGAGAATGGGGTTGAGAGGGAAAAATAGATCAGCCATGATCGAAAGGCGGAGTAGACTCAATGGATCAAATGGCCTAATTCTGCTCCTATGACTTATGAACATAAACTTCTTCCTGAAGGCAGGAGTGAAATGAGAGCATGGCCAGGATGGTGTGGGCCTCTGATGATGCTGGATGACATTTTGAGGCAACGACTCTGGTAGATCCCTTTGATGGTGATCCCTTGAACATAAGGCAGGTGAATAGGGTTGATAAGGAAAGATAGATCAGCCCTGATTGAATGGCAGAGTAGACTCAATGGGCTGAATGGCCTAATTCTGCTTCTATGTGCTATCTTTTCTATCCATGTATCTGTCCAAATGTCTTTTGAACGTTGTTATCTCTTTCAACTGTTGCATTTGTGAAGAGATGAACCTATCAGCATTAGACAGTTCTTTTTTGCTTGTGAACAAAGATGTCCTCTGATATTTAAAACATATATGTTTTTCTATTTGTTTACTTGCTGTTTTTGAGGGTCTGCATGAGAATTTGGTGCTCATCATTATATCAAGAACGAAGAACCAAATTGTTTTGCTGTGTCATGCCAGAGGAAGTATAAAATACATAAATGTTTCTATAGTTAAATATAAAGAATTTCCCCAATAACCCTCTCCACCCAAGTGTATACGTGTACCTTGCAGGCCTCAGTGTGGATAGGTAAGTATCCCAAATCTCTATTCCCCATGTTCCCTGAAATGAAATAGTAGAATTAAGAGGGGTGGCACAGTGGTGCAGCGGTAGACATGCTGCCATACAGTGCAAGAGACACTGACTATGGGTGCTGCTTGTATGGTGTTTGTACGTTCTCCCTGTGACCAGCTGGGTTTTCTCCCGGTGCTCCGGCTTCCTCCCACACTCTAAAGACGTACACGTTTGTAGGTTAATTGGCTATGGTAAAATTGTAAATTGTCCCTAGTGTGTAGGATAGTGCGAGGTGATCACTGGTTGGCGCAGACTCAGTGGGCCAAAGGGCCTGACTCCATGCTGTACCTCTAAAGTCTAAAGTCTAGAAACGGGGAACTGCAGATGCTACAAAAAAAAGGCACAAAGTGCTGGAGTAACTCAGCAAGTCAGGCAGCATCTCTGGAGAACATGGTTAGGTGATGTTTTGGGTCGAGACCTTTCTTCAGACCCTAAAATTAAAATATATTTGTTGTTCAGTGAATTAATGTTTTTTTAATTAAGATATGCTATAGATAAAAGGAGCAAGATTCATTGTTATCATGGGGAGTGGATGACATTGTTCATTAAAGTACCTGAAAGGGAGTCCACCCATTAGAAAAACACATTATGGCTCAGGGTGTTACTTATTCAAGTCTCACATTCTGCCACCTCTGTGTATTTGTTAATAATGATCCATTTCAAACAGTTACCCATTTCTGTTTAAATTATGTTAAACTCAGCCTCACAACAGTTTGCAGACCCTCAGAGGCATTGGATATGAAAATAATTCTTTAGATTTTCTGTTCTCCTCTCCAGCAGTTATATGAGTTAATATAAATTCACCAACTATCCTTACATTACTCTCTGAAAACCTCCAGCAAAATATCAATGCACGTTCTTCTCTTGAAAATAACTCAATTTTTACTCTTTTTTTTACAGCTATTACTTCCCTTGGTCAAGATCATGTTAATAAATCCTCGTTGTTTCTGTTCTATAGATCAGATCTCCTATCTCCTGTACTTTCATTATTACTTACACTATCTATTATTGTCTATATCTTTCCACAATTAAATGCATTGAACAGTCTGCCAACTGCAATGTCC
>NC_045964.1:32615230-32647730 GCF_010909765.2 Amblyraja radiata | reverse complement strand
ACATTCTGACAGAGAGACCGCAGTCAGTCCGTGTTGGCAAGAACACTTCAGGCTCGATCACGCTGAGCACCGGCTCCCCTCAAGGCTGTGTGCTCAGCCCGCTGTTGTTCACATTGCTCACACATGACTGTGCTGCCAGATTCAGGGACAATAAGATCATAAAATTCGCGGATGACACAACAGTGGTGGGACTCATCAGCGGAGATGACGAATCAATATACAGGGAGGAAGTAAAACAACTAGTGGACTGGTGCGGCAAAAATAATCTGGAATTAAATGTCGACAAAACGAAGGAGATGGTTGTCGACTTCAGGAGGGCGCAGCCAAAGCATACACCCCTCAACATCAGTGGCACTACAGTGGAGAGAGTGGAGCATAAAGTTCCTCAGTGTGCAAATTACAGACAGCCTCACCTAGTCCAGGAACACCACTGGGAACGTCAAACGGGCCCATCAGCGACTGCACTTCCTGAGGAAACTAAAACAGGCCTCACTCCCCACCAACATCCTCAGGACTTTCTACAGGGGTACGGTGGAGTCTGTACTCACGTACTGCATAAATACGTGGTACTCCACCTGCAACTGCTCGGACAGGAAGGCTCTGCAGAGGGTAGTGAGGGGAGCAGAGAGGATCATTGGCGTCTCCCTACCCTCGGTACAAGAACTGTTCCAGAGCCACTGTCTGAAAAAAGCTCAGAGAATAGCTAAGGACAAACTGCACCCCCTCCACATACACCTGGATCTCCTGCCATCAAGCAAGAGATATCGAAGCATCAAAGCCCGGACTACAAGACTGCTAAACAGCTTCCTACCACAGGCTGTGAGGCTGCTAAACAGTCACTCTGTACTCACAATCACTTGATTCTGCGGCTGGCACGGACACTTTAATAACTGGCACTGGCCACTTTAATAACTGGCACTGGCCACTCAAATCAGCTGCCCCGGACATTTTATGATTGGTTTATTGTATTTTAACGTTGTGTTTTACCTGCTTTTAACTATTTATACTGTTCCATCAGGGACTGGATTGTTGTTAGTATTATGTGTGAAATGTTTTAAATTTCATGTGCGATGCTCCACTATTCCCTGGGAAACGTCTTTTCATTTTGCACTGTACAACTGTTGCTTGCAAGATGACAATAAAGGTTGATTGATTGATTGATTGATTGATTGATCTAAACCACAGCTAACAATGAATGACCAGTGTGGGATGGAACTGCAGATGCTGCTTTTTATGGATGGAGGGAGGGAGGGAGTGACTGAGGGTAGGGGAAAGGAGAGGGAGGGAGAGGTGAGGGAGAGATTGGGAGAGCGGAGGAGGAGAGGGGAAAGATCCTGGGGAGGTGAGGAGGGAGAGTGGGGGAGGAGGGCGAATAGAGGGAGAGGAGGGGTGGAGGGGGGAGGTAGGGAGTAGGGAATAGAGGGAGAGGGCAGTGGGAGAGGTCAGGAGGGATAGTGGGGGGGGATAGGGGGAGGTGAGGAGTGGGGGTTAAAGGGATAGGAGGGGGTAGGGAGGGGAGAGGAGTTATGGAGGCAGGGAGGGAGGGAGTGACTGAGGGTAGGGGAAAGGAGAGGGAGGGATTGGGGGAGGGGAGGAGGAGAGGGGAAAGAAGAGGGAGGGTGAAGAGGAGGGGGAGGAAGTGCTCGTGATGAGGGGAAATGAGCCATTCCTGTGCAGTTGGGGGCTATGCGTGAGTGGTGCAATATTGTGTTGGGGGGACGGGTTGCATTGTGGGAATGGGTGAGTGGTGGAATATTGCATTGGGGAATGGGTTGCGTTGGGGGACCAGGCCTCCCGTGTGACAGGGACACAATGGGTCCCACTTAGTCTAGTACATGATTACAATCAAGCCGTCCACAGTATACAGATATTGTACATAATAAAGGGTATAACCTATAGTGCAAGATAAAGTCCTGGAGGTATGTGTTTTCAAACTTCTATACTTCTTGCCAGTATGGGAGGGGGAAGAAGTGAGAGTGGGTGAAACTGGTCCTTGGTTATGCTGATGGCCTTGACGGCAACTAGCATAATTATAATGACAAAGAATGAGAACATTCAGCCCATCAGTGTCCTGCATACTCCGAACAGACCACTCTCATTCCTCTCTTCTCATTTCCACAAAACCCTACAACTTAATCTTTCACACATGTCGATCAACAGTTCTATCAGCATACCTCAACAAGGTGTCACTTACAGTGGTCAATTAACCTTCCAGCACATTTTCAGAAACCTTGAGGAAATTTAAATAAAAAAATAATTCCATCAAGTCCCCCCTCAACCTCCTATGTTCCAAGGATAACGATCCATGTTTATCCAAAAGGACCCAAAGTACTGGAGAAACTCAGCAGGTCAGGCAGCATTTCTGGAGAACTGGAGTCTGAAGCAGGGCCCCGAGCCCCGACCGAAACGTCATCTATCCATGTTCTCCAGAGATGCTGCCTGTCCCGCTGAGTTACTCCTGCATTTTGGTCTATCTTCGATTTAAAGCAGCATCTGCAGTTCTTTCCTACATATAGTATGTTCTCCTATCCATGTTCTCCAGAGATGCTGCCTGACCCGCTAAGTTACTCCAGCACTTGGTGCCCATTTGTGGCCACCAGATTCAAGACAGCTTCATCCCTGCTATTATCAGTCTCTTGAACGGATCTCTCATTATGCGATGGATGAATTTGCGATCTTTCAATCTACCTTGTTGCAGTCCATGCACTATTTTTATCAGCATTTTCTCTGTAGCTGTTGCACTGTATTATTTTGCACTACCTGATGTGCTCATGTACGGTATGATTTCACTGGATAAAACGCAAAATAGTTTTTCCCTATATCTCGGTATATTTGACAATAATAACGCAATACTAAATTAGAAATTTAAAAAAAGCTTAATTTAAACTTTCTCATGAGGAATAACAGAAAGAGAATGTTTCAAATGAAACAAATGCTCCTAACCTTAGCTAGAAATCTATTTAAATATAACATGAGTGATCAAAAGACAGTGGAATTACATGAACTCTCTCTAAATAATCTGATAAATAATATTGTTCTATGATTTTATTCAATGAGAATGTTCCTCAGATCATGATCTCCTCAAACACCATGATCATAATCTATTGAAATTTAATTGCAAGACTTTCAGAGATGATTTGCACACCTAATAACCTACTGGACTTAATCTTGCACTAAACGTTTTACCCTTTATCATGTATCTGTACACCATGGATGGCTTGATTGTGATTATGTATAGTCTTCTCGCTGACTGGATAACATGCAACAAAAAAGTGACAACGATAAACTAATCTAAACTAAACTAAACTGCCCTTTCGTCTGTAGTTCAAAAATTACAGCAAACCTATATCTGAACAGCACAAAAATCAATCGTGAAATACACTTGCGTAAAGTAACTGGAACAAAGTATTTCCCATGAAACATTAAAAATAATCCTCGCTCAGAGGCACTTTTTATTATTGATCTCATTCTATACTTACTATTCTAGTGTAAACAAACACTCATAAAGCAATAATTGTTAGACTAAATTATAAAAATAAAACGATATAGTACAAGTTATGACCAAACTTTGTTTAACACTACTGTGTCTTTCATCAGCTTACAGCTTACAGCTGATGAAACCCAATGCCTTCTTGTCTCCTATCTAGATTATCTAATATCACAAGCTGCTAATTTCAAGCAAGCATCTGGGCAATAGCCAATAATGAAACTACTAAACTCTAATCTGTAATAAAAGTTAATTCATCTTTATCTGCCAACTGCTATATTTCTGTTAGAACACCAAGTTGATGCTATGCCAGGACCACACCCTCTTCCCCACTAACAGAATGGATTGGCTTCAAACTGCATTAGAGGCTTAACGGAGATCTTTACTAAGAAGATATGGAAAAAAATATCGAATAGAAGTCAGTGTGTTTTTCCCCCTTTATGCTAAATAAAGAACATGTGTTTACTGAGGACCTTGGTTTTGTTTGGCTATTGAGAGAGTATAGGACTGCTTCTTTGTTGATTTTCTACGGTCACTCTCTGGATCCATTCTCTAACTTTGCCTCCAGCGTACAGCTGCGGGCTGTTCTGCTGTGCCTTGCATCTCAATGAGCCAGCTCAGACTGCAGTCAGGAGTGCAACCCAATAGAGAGGTCAAGCTTAAGTCAGCAGACTGTCTGCTCTAGACTGGAGCTCCACAGCTTAGTGATGCCCTGCATCTTTCAGTGGCCACATCGGCAGCTCCGCATTAAAACCACCTATTCACAATAAGGCAAATCCACTTTGCAGTTTTTTTGTTTACTCTTCGCTCCTATGAATTTTGCATTAATGAACCCACACAGACTGCATTAGGATGACTGACAGCCCCATCAACAGGTTGACGAAAAATGCCAGCGTTTCAAGTGCCACTACAACCTTTTAAAGCTAAACCTTATTCTCACGCTCGCACTTTACATACTGCACCTGCTTAATTATCATACCACTGTGCATTGTGTTTGTGCTCAAATTGTGAATTCACAATTAAATGAATATGTCCAGGCTGATATTGTTGCATCAACTGTTCAGTTTGCTTTCCTAAATGCTGATGGCGAGCAATAATTAAAAATATTCCTAAACCTCTCATCTTCCCTCTGCATTCATAAACTTGGTGAGCGTATCGAGAAGCAAAGCAGGCATCAAGTGACTGTTTGTCTCAAATGCCTGTTAGGTCATTTGTGCTGTAATCGAAAGAACAATAATCCTGTCATAAAAATGAACTGCAGATGGTGGTTTATACCAAAGATAGACACAAATGCCGGAGTAACTCAGCGGGTCAGGCAGCATCTGTGGATAAAATGGGTAGGTGACGTTTCGACTCTGAAGGGTTCCGACCCGAAACATCACCTATCCGATTGTCTGTTAGATGGTGCAAAATTTGTGTGAGTGGTTCCCTCCAGTTTCTCTCAGCTACTACTAACTGCTTACATTTACAAGGGCACTTAGAGTGGCACGCTGGCACAGCGGTAGAGTAGATGCCTCACAACCCCAAAGATCCGGGTTCAATCGTGACTTTGAGAGCTGTCTGGCAGAGTTTATACTTTAGTATAGTTTAGCTTATAGATGTGGCATAGAAACAGGCCCTTCAGACCACCAAATCCACACCAACCAACAATTACACCTACACTAGTTCTTTCCTACACACAATTTGCAGAAGCCAATTAACTTACAAACCTACACGTCTTTGGAAAGTGTGAGGAAACCCGAGCACCTGGAGAAAACCCACGCGGTTATAGTAGGTATGTTACAATACTTACCTTCAGCGGCGCTGCAATTCTGCCACTTGCCGTGTGCGCGATTTTGGCGCGTTTGAGGGGGGGGGGGGCGGGGTTAAAACGCGGTTTTTTTCCGACCTGGTCCTGGATTATATTTGTTGGAGTGCAAGTTTTTGCTAAAGAATCGTTCCGACGGCTGTTCTGTGTGTTTTTTTTTAAAATTCGCCCGACAAGTTAATCGCTGGAGTGATTTTAAAATCAGCTTCTGAAGCCGTCAATGCCGACAACGGGGCCGGATTTTATATAGGGGACAGGTAAAAGAAAGTAGTTTATTTTTATGTATAAAAGTGTTTCTTAAGATGCATTTAATTCACATTTTAAGTTGCGAAACGGTGATTTTTTCCCCTGAAGAACTGGCAGTGTATTTGCTGCCGATATGGGGGACTAAATCACTGCAACCTCAACGTTCCAAATGGTCGCGTTCCAGAAAATCCCACAGGCAAGTTGATTTAAATGGCCATTAATTTACAGGTATTAAACATTAAATTCCTTCCATTTGGCCTATAAACCCATGACAATGAGATTTAAAAATTATGTTATATTCTGAATTCTTGTGTGAATGTTATTTGGACACCTAGGCTATTTAAAAATGTTAATCTATTCTTAAGAAATGGATAGATGTTTAGATCTATAATTGAATTTTGTAATTAGCTACAATTAGGTAACTAACTAATTATATGCTTTAATTTCAAGTCATCTAAGTAAGATTGTTTCATATTTGTTTCAGAATGCTTCAATCTATAATAACTGAAAATTTCTTTCAGTTCTCTTAAATTTTAAGAAAGTTATGGGCTTTTAAATGTTCTCGATCACAGCTTTTGTGTTAAGTCAATGAAAAAGCAATAGGGAACAAGATGCCAATTTCCGAGTATGAAAATGGCCATAACGTTTTTAATACTGAAGATATGAAAGTGAATTAGGTGTCAAATTAAACTTCTTTTTATGCTTTATCTGATGGGATAAATTAAAGACTTGATTTTTAAAATCTCAAAATTTTGTAACATTGCTAGTTATAGGGAGAACGTGTAAACTCTGTACTGGCAGCACCTGTTTTTCTTGTGACCGAATGGGATTTCTCCAGGTGCTCCGGTTTTCTCCCACATTCCAAATACATGCAAGTTTGCAAGTTAATTGGCTTCTGTAAATTGCCCCTAGTGTGTAGGATTAGTGGGATAACATAGAACTAGTGTGTGGGCGATCGATTATCTGTAAAGACTCGGCGGGGGAGTAGGGCCTGTATAGATGCTGTATCTCTAAACTGAACTAAACAAGCTCTTTGGACAGCCCAGCTGACCTCACTAGAGCTCATATGATGGAAGAAATCTCTATCCTACTATTCCATTGCACTGCTCACTATCTCACATGATTTTACTGTCATTGCATCCTGCAAATATCAATGATTCATAGATATACTCAACCTTGTTGAAAACTTCTATTTTTACCTTACTCAAAAATTGTACAACTATGAAATAATGACATTCTGTTAACATCTTAAACTTCACTCTTAGTAATGTGCAGATAAATAGAAGCATGAAAAGCATCAAATGATCTGTGATAAATTGTAGTTTAATCATGGGGTTTGTGATTGCTGGCTGTAACATGTTACAAAATGGATATGAGTAATGGGTACAAAATACTGATCTATATTGTACATACAACCCCAACTACAAACGTTTGATCACTGGATGGACTGCTCCTATGATTGAAGAGAAAACATGAAAAATTGCTTTAGAAATAGCTGTTCATCAATTGTTATTGCATGTCAGAAATGGAGGAAAATGTGTACAAAAAGAAAGACACAGGCAACAAAGTTAGTTATTTCCACCCTGGATGGGCCCTAGTTATGAGTAGAAGATGCAGGTTAACCAATGATCAGTGGACCACTCTCAATATTGGCAACAAAGAACAGGTGCCGATGATGAGCATAACATTATTTCAGACACATCAAGTACTACTTCTCCTGTTAGTTGAGATCCCTCACTAAATTAAGACATGATTCTCACAGAAAGATAAGCCAACCAATATGAAGAAAGGACATCAACCTAAAAAGTTAATGCTGTTTTTCTCTCTGAAAGTACTGCCCAAACCTGCTGTTTTCTGAACGTTTTGTTTGTGTTTCAGCCATACACACCATACAGGGCAGCTTTGTGGTGTAGCGGTAGAGCCGCTGCCTTACAGGGCCAGAGACCAGAGTTCAAACCTATCTACAGGTGCTGTCAGAACGGAGTTTGCACGTTCCCCCTGTGACTGCATGGGTTTACTTTCGATGCTCCGGTTTCTTCTCACATCCCAAAGATGTGCGGGTTTGTTGGTTAATTGGCTGCTGTAAATTGCCCCTACGTGTAGGATGCGAAAGTGGGATAACATAGTACAAGTGTGCAGGTGATCAATGGTTGATGTGGACTCGGTGGGCAGAAGGACCAGTTTCCACAAAGCATTTCTTTAAAAAAACATTTTGTAAGTCTAACTAAATTGCTGCAATCTGGAGTTCAAGTGTCGTCTTGTAATTTTATTGCAAAAATACCATGCGCACAAATCTAATGCATTAATCGAGCAAATGTCTGCAGATACAACTTTAACCTGGACTAGAAACATCAATACTTATCTCCTACTTCCATAGTATACTGCAGAAAGGCTAATGCATATGATTAAAACTTTCCCTATGCATATGGTTTTGATATTCTATTGGACATTTGGTGAACAATGCTGCTACAAAACAGTGTCACATTAATATTTAGCAGATGGGATGAGTTGGGTTTAGTCAAATAGATTGAGAGGAAGACAGATGTTAAAACAAGCCTTTAATTGTCGTGGGCTACTATCTCCCTAATTCTTAAAAAGGAGAAAGATCCCCTGCTTTGTAGTAGCTATAGACCTCTCTAAAGCCCTTGCGCTCCGTCTTCAACGAGTGATGCCCTCTATTATCTCGTTAGACCAAACAGGGTTCATACCAGGCCGACAGTCTTCCCACAATACTAGGCGTCTCCTTAACATCATCCATTCACCGAGTAGTGAGACCCCGGAGATAGTGGTCTCCCTTGACGCCGAAAAAGCTTTCGACAGGGTCGAGTGGAGGTACCTATATGAGGCGATGGACAGGTTTGGCCTCGGTAACAGTTTTATTCTTTGGGTCAGTCTATTATACTCGTCCCCGGTGGCCTCAGTACAAACAAACGGCACACTGTCGCCCCACTTTCCCCTTCAGAGAGGTACCAGACAGGGTTGCCCGTTATCACCACTTCTGTTTGCTGTCGCGATAGAACCCTTGGGGGTCTGGTTACGCTCAGAGAAGGGCTTTAAAGGTATTACACGGTTCGACACAACTCATAAAGTCTCATTGTATGCGGATGACCTGCTCCTGTACATCTCGAACCCAGTCAGCTCTCTCCCTGTGATTACGAATATTTTAGAACGGTTTGGCGCGTATTCTGGTTATAAACTTAACTACCAAAAGAGTGAGCTATTACCGATTAACTCTTTGGCTAAGCAGCTCCCTCGCTCTTTAACCTCATTCAAATGGGCAGAGGACGGGTTTCGCTACCTCGGCGTCTTTATCACAACACCCCTATCTGATATGTTTCGCACAAACTTTCTGCCTCTGGTTGCGAAAGCTGAAAGAGATTTTGACCGCTGGTCAGTTTTACCGCTATCCCTCGTGGGCCGGATAAATCTGGTCAAGATGGTCGTCCTACCCAAATTCCTGTATATTTTCCAGCACGTCCCTATACTTATCACTAAATCTTTTTTTGATAAATTAGAAAGGACAATATCTAAATTTTTATGGGGTAGCAAACCGGCTAGAATCCGAAAGGCGATACTGCAGTCTCCTAAGAGTGACGGCGGTTTGGCACTTCCTGACTTTAGGCGATACTATTGGGCAGCTAACTTGCAAAAACTCCTGTATTGGATGAATGATGATTGCGACCACCTACCGACCTGGGTACACATGGAAAAGGCGAGTTCACATCTCCCGTTGCGGTCTGTCCTATGCTCCCAACTCCCCCTTCCTATAACATCTGTGGGTGCAGGCCCAATTGCGTCCCTCTCGCTCAAGATATGGAGTCAACTCAGGAAAAACTTCGGTTTACAAGGCCCTTCCATCTTGACCCCACTGCTTAAAAACCACATCTTTAAACCTTCAAGTACAGACCACGCATTCAAAACCTGGCATAGCAACGGTATCAGTAGTATCAAAAACCTATACAAGGATGGCATCTTTTCGTCTTTTGCAGAGCTCTCGTCCAACTATAGCCTCCCAAACTCCCACCTTTTTCGTTTTTTCCAGATTAGGGATTTTGTGAAGAAGACATTCCCCCATTTCCCAAATCGCCCCCCTGAAACCCTGACCGATACCATCTTAGCTCTAGATCCCAACAGGAAGAAATGCATCTCTGTTTTGTATAACTTGTTAGGGTCGGTTATATTGAAACCTCATACCTCATTAAAAGCTGCGTGGGAGGGCGAGCTGAATACGAAACTAACAGACCAGCAATGGGACTCTGCCTTGGACTTGACCCATTCTTCCTCCATATGTGCCCGTCATGGCCTAATCCAATGCAAAGTCCTTCACAAAGTCCACTACACAAATGCAAGATTATCTAGAATTTACCCCGCTGTTAGGGACACCTGCAACAGATGTAATCAATCTCCTGCCAACCATAGCCATATGTTTTGGTCTTGCCCTAAGCTAGCAGCCTTTTGGAGGAGTGCTTTCGACTTGATAAGCAGAGCCTACGGCCAGACTATTCCTCCAAACCCACTGTCAGCCATTTTCGGTACCCCTCCCAACACCAACCTCTCTGTTGCAGTGAAACGGGTTCTAGCTTTTACAACCTTGTTAGCCCGGAGACAGATCTTGCTTAACTGGAGGCTCACCTGTCCCCCGACACACACCTGCTGGATTAAGGAGGTGCTTTACAATTTAAAGCTTGAAAAACTTAGGTTCTCTCTCAAAGGCTCTACCAAGACATTCCTAGATACATGGAACCCTTTCTTGGAACTTGTTAACTCTCTCAACTTGTCCCCGGACTCGGAAGAGGACTGAGTGCTCTCTACCATTGTTCTGCTCTACTGCAGCTGCTCTCCCCTTAACCCCCCCCCCCCCTCCTCCCCACACTTATTTATTTAATTACTTACTTATTTACTGTTATTAGTGACCCCCTTTTTTTCTTCTTTTTTTTTAGTACTTTTTGTTTCGTTTATCTTACCATATTTGTGTGGATGTGTATGTATGTGAGTGTTGTTTGTCCCCGTTTGGTTCCGACCTGATTCGGGTGGGTTGAAGGTGGGTAAGAGTAAGGGCTTTGAGGGTCGCTTACATACTGTTGCACAATTATGCCTTGACTGTCACTGTCTGTTATCATTGTATGTATGCAAATTGCTGTGAAATTCAAATAAAAAGATTTAAATCAAAACAAGCCTTTAATTGGATTGAGTAGGGATCGGAGATAGTAATCAAGGTTCCTCAGATCAGGGATGGCCATTGATGAACCTATTCATTTAGTTCTCCGAGCAATGGAGTTAATTATTTTGTTTCCTGACATCATCTCTTCTCATCACTTATGCCTCACTATCAGTCATGGACCCTCTCCTGCCGAAACACACCACAACACTTTATTAGTGACTTTCAGTGAATTCACATCATCCAAAACAGAACTATGAAAACTGAACATGGCTGTTAGTTTGGTTGGCAAAAGTTAAATGTTAGTACAAAACTCTGTGCCAGAGTTCACATTGAAGGTAAGGACAAATCTAACTACACATATGTTCATTAATGCATATATTAGATTGCAATGTCAGGCAGAGTGGCGCAGCTGGTAGAGCTTATGCCTCACAGCGCCAGAGACCCGTGTTCGATCTGGGCCTCGGGTACTGTCTGTGTGGAGTGTGCACGTTCTCCCTGTGACAGAGTGGGTTTCCTCCATCACATTTCACCCCGTTTCTTTCCTTATTTGAGGCTCTTTTGTTTCCTTTTCACCTCTAGTCTTAAGCAGATGGATGGAGCAAGTGGTACTCCCCCCCCCCACCTATGACTTAACATGGACACAAAATGCTGGAGTAACTCAGCGGGTCAGGTATCATCTCTGGAGAAAATAAATAGGAGGCAAAACGATTCTTTGGCCTGAAATGTCACCTATTCCTTTTCTCAAGAGATGCTACCTGACCCGTTGAGTTACTACAGCATTTTGTGTCTATCTTCGGTGTAAACCAGCAGGTGCAATTCCTTTGACCACCTATCACTTGCTAGGCTATGTACCGCCCTCACCTTTCCTTTACGTTAGACTTTAGAGATATAGCGTGGAAATGCGAGTCCACGCCAACCAGCAATTACCCCGCACACTAACACTATCCTACACACTAGAGGCAATTTTACTAAAGCCAATTAACCTACAAACCTGTACCTCATTGGAATGTGGGAAGAAACCAGAGCACCCAGAGAACAATTCGTTCAGACAATACCTGTAGTCAGAATCAAACTCAGGTCTCTGGTGCTCTACCGCTGCACCACTGTGCCACCTCTCTTTTTCAGCTTTCTCCCCCCTTCTTTAATCTGTCTGAAGAAGGATCCTGACCAAAAATGCCACCTGTCTATATCCTCCACAGATGTTGACTAACCTACTGAGTTCCTCCAGCACTTTGTTTTTTGTTCCATTCTACACTGCTCTGTGTAGAAGGCTTTTGTTCTGCTTATAGTATGGGGATAGACAAGTTTATTCTACAAAAATAACATGTTTACTTAACAAAATGAGAATGAGTCAGATACTTTGTCTTTCAAATGCAAGAGCTCCGATTTTGGTCATAGATGAGTAAGCCCTTAAATTCTGTGCCAGATCTTACATCTTACACCAGGTTAGGACTAGCACAGCATCCTCAATATAGATTGTGAAGCTTCCAGTGTAAGACCTGATATCTGGCACAGAATCTAAGGGCTTATTAGCTTAGGGATACAGTGTGGAAACAGGCCCTTCGGCCCACTGAGTTCACGCCGACCATCGATCACCCGTACACTAGTTCTATGTTATCCCACTTTTGCATCCAACACACTAGGGGCAATTTACAGAAGCCAATTAACCTACCATCCTGCACATCTTTGAGATGTGGGAGGAAAATGGAGCCCTCGGAGAAAACCCACGCGGTCGTAGGGAGAACGTACAAACTCTGCACAGACAGCATCCAAGGTCAGGAACAAATCTGGGTCTCTGGCACTGTAAGGCAGCAACTCTATCGCTGCGCCACTGTGCCATACATTATTTTAATATGAGCAAAATCTGAGGTCTTGTATAAAATGACTCATTCTCACTTTATTACGCAAACAATATTTATGTAGAATAATCTTATCTCACTCCATATTTTTTTTAAATATTTCTACGTGTCTGAGATAAAGACATTTAAAAATCTTGGAGACACAAGAGACTGCAGTAGCTGGAAGAAGGCACAAATACTAGAGTAACGCAGCGAGCCAGACACTGAATTACTCCAACACTTTGTGGCTTTTTTGTAAACCAGCATCTGTGGAGGGAAATTGACATTTGAAGGCATATGAAGGGTCTCAACATGAAAGACTGTCCATTTCCCACCACAGATGCTACTTTGCCCGCTGAGTTCTTCCATTGCGTAAAGCTAGCAAAGCTGGGAAAGGCCTTCACCAGCGTTCAGGGATGTTTTAAAGACAGGGTCTATAAATGTGCAATTGCAGGCTCCGTCACAACTGGAGGCCTATAATTTTACACCTTTATTACATTTTACATAATTTTATAATTAAACATCTTATAATTCACCAATATAAATAAAAATTGCTCTACAGCAAAAACGATTTTTTAAAACAATTTCTACTATTCCTCTCCTTTATGCCCAAATTTTGGGTTCTTTAAAAACATATCACAAATACAAGCTCCAAAGACATTACTCACGAAGGAGCTGGTTTCTTAATACATTCTACAGTGATGCTCATGAAACACACTGGTTCTAATTAGACACGTTCTGTAAAATCCAAAAACATTTTGCAATTGTTGTTTGGTTCACTCCATAGTAAAAATACAATAAAACTCTTTTAATCCTGCATCTGATTGTTTGAAGACCCTGACAATCCAGTATCTGGCTGACTTGTTAGCCGGGAGGTGAGCCAGGGGTTCACAGTGCAAGTGCTGCGTAGGCTAGAGTCAGGAGTTTGGACTATGGGCCAGGTGGTGTCTAAAACAACCAGGAACAGGTTCAACCACAGCATGGTTCTGGAACACTCATAGAACAGCACATCACAAGAATGGGCCCTTCAGCCCACAACGTCTGTGCCAAACATAATGCCAAGAACATCACTTAGTTACCTGCTCATAACCCATATCCCTGCATTCCCTGCATATCCATATGCCTATCCAAAAATCTTTTAAATAGAAACATAGAAAGTAGGTGCAGGAGTAGGCCATTCGGCCCTTTGACCACAACCTCATGGCTGATCATCCAGTATCAGTACGCTATTCCTGCTTTTTCCCCATATCCCATGATTCCGTTAGCCCTAAGAGCTCTATCTAACTCTCTCTTGAATACATCCCGTGAATTGGCTTCCACTGCCTTCTGTGGCAGAGAATTCCACAGAATTACAACTCTCTGGGTGAAAGATTTTTCCTCATCTTAGTCCTAAATGCCACTAATGTATCTGCTTCAATCACCAACTCCAGCAGCATGTTCCAGGCTCTCAGCACCTTCTAAGTAAAAAACTTGCCCCGCACATCTCCTTTAAACTTTTCCCCTCTTACCATAAAGCTATGTTCTCAAGTATTAGATTATTCCATCTTGGGAAAAAGGATTCCGACTGTTTATCCTATCTATGCCTCTCATAATTGTATATACTTCTATCAGGTCTCCTTGCAACCACCAGCGTTCCAGAGAAAACAATCCAAGTCTGTCCAACCTCTCCCTGCAGCTCATGCCCCCTAATCCTGGTATCATTTTAGTAAACCTCTCTGCTCCTTTTCCGAATATTTTCCACTCCCTTCAAAATCACCAGGTCATTCTCCAGCGTAACATGTCGGAAAAAAAATTAAAGTGCGTTTGGGTATAAGGGGACTACCATCCATTATTCCAGGAATTCTAGTACAACACTACTAATGTCAAAAAGGTGCGGGATTATCAGCATTTTACCATAATACAGGGGATTATAACATCTTTAATCAGACTTTATTTTGCACTAAATTACATACCATATATTCTGTATCTGTACACTGTGGACGGCTTGATTGTGAACATGTATAGTCTTTTCAATGACTGGATAGTACACAACCAAAAAAACTCTTCATTGTACCTCGGTGCCAATAATAATCTAATCTAAACTAAACTAGCAAGACATACAGTACAATAAGAAAACTCAAGTTTAAAATTATTTGACGTTAGCAAATGCAAAACTCTTGGTTGTAATGCAACAAAAGTTTTGCACTGTACCTTGATGACAATAAAATGAACTGAACTGATCTAAAATGAAGCTTGCATGAACTCTTCAATTGTTATGCATGGCAAAGATGCAACAAGCAACCTCACGAATGACCAACAATGTGCAACCAAGGTCTGTTCTCCACAGTCCCAGGTTCTGACTGGTCAAATTACTGGAACCCCTTTAACAAGCCTGCATAATAATAGGATTCCATGATATCTAAGGCCACATATGGTAGGCCCCAGTTTTATCCAACTTTACTTGAACATTTCACAATAAATTATTATTTACTTGAAGTGATTTTTAGGTAAAATTGATTTTTAATAATTATATATTTTCTTTGTAAACAGAGGGGTTATAGTGATCTTGCAGAAGCAAGGATCTGCAGATGCTGGTTTACAAAAAGGACACAAAGTACTGGAGTAACCCAGCAGATCAGGAAGCATCTCTGGAGAACATGGATAGGCAGGGCAGCCAACTCTCACGCATTGAGCGTGAGAATCACATATTTCACCAAATTCTCACGCTCACGCTGATCACAAATTTCTCACGCTCTGTCATGAGAAATTCTGTGATCAACGAAAATTTCAAAACTCATATCAACTACATGGGCCGCGGGTGTTGGAGAGCCGGGGCTGAGGGAGGGATGGAAGCAGAAGCAGCGGCGGGAACAGATGCGGACGGGGAGCCGGGTTTGGCGCGTGTTTGCCGGGCTGGCGAGTGTTTGCCGGGCTGGCGAGTCACTCGCTGCAGTTCCGGCCATTGAGCAGCCTCAGTGCAAGAGTCCCGGGCCGTCGGAGGCATCGGAAGCGTTGCGCCGCTGCCGTGAGAGTCTCTGTGCCGAATTCGCCCAGGTGACCGGCATGGATCAGGCTGCGGCTCGGTGCATCCTGGAGGACAACCAGTGGCTGCTGGAAGTAAGTACCAAGCACTGGGTAGAAACAGTGGAAGATAGTGGCCTTCAAATGGGAGTGGTTGGAGAAAGCACCCTGCTTGCCTGCTAGATTTTCACTTACTGTAACTGCAGGAAAAATGTACCCGATGTTGGGGGAAGTTCAGAACCATGGGTCACAGTTTAAGAATAAAGGGTAGGCCAGTTAGGACTGAGATGAGGACAAACTTTCTTCACGCAGAGTGTTGTGAATCTGTGGAATTCTCTGCCACAGAAGGCAGTGGAGGCCAATTCACTGGATGTTTTCAAGAGAAAGTTACATTTAGCTCTTGAAGCTAGTGAAATCAAGGGATATGGGGAAAAAACAGGAAAGAGGTACTGATTTTAGATGAACAGCCATGATCATATTGAATGGCAGTGCTGGCTCAAAGGGCCGAATGACCTATTCCTGCACTTATTTTCTATGTTTCTATGCTTGAGTATATGGCAATAAACCTCGACCACTTGATTTTGAAGCATTCATGCATGGTGGAGGTATAATGTAGTCATAGAGTGATACAGTGTGAAAACAGGCCCTTCGGCACAACTTGCCCACTCCCGCCAACATGTCTCAGCTACACTACCTGCTTTTGGTCCATATCTCTCCAAACCTGTCCTATCCATGTATCAGTCTAACTGTTTCTTAAATGTTGGGATAGTCCCTGCCTCAACTACCTCCTCTGGCAGCTTGTTCCATACACCCACCACCCTTTGTGTGGAAAAAGTCACCCCCTAAAAAGTTACCTCTTAAAAATACTTCAAACAAAAAACATTGAAATCATACTTCTACAATGCACTAAAACATGATTTTAATACATCAAATTTCAAAAAGTCCCTACACACCCTCCCCCCACTCGATTGCTCCACCCCAAGACCAGTGATCATTGATCGCTCAGCCTCCCCACTTTCAAAAACGCTCCGTGGCCCCTGGTTCAGACAGAGACCACTGCCAGGTGTGAGCGGGAAACTGAGGCCAGTTGTCCGTGATGCCTGGATCCCAATGCTCAACGCTTCGTGTTTTGGAGTTGGCTAATGTTATTGATTTGTAATTAGCCTGATTTGTAATTAGTTGACAAAACCTTAATTTATTAATCCGGAATATCCAGGGGGATTGGATAAGTGTAATATTAAAATGACATGCAAGATGTCAGGCTGTCTGTCACAACATACAGCCCCGATAACCCATTATTTCCTTCAGTTAAATATTGGGAAGGTAGCACTATTGTCATTTGCCACTCAACTATTATGTTTGTTTACCTCACTGACTATTTATAACCCCCCCAGAGATAGTTGCAGGGGAATGTGTGAAGAGGTTATCATTTGTCTTTAGTTTTAGCTTGAACCAGGACATCTGAAGATTCAAAGTTTAATATAGTAATTGTGCTGATACTGACCCCAACCAACCACGTAATGAATATCATCCATTCCGGAGGTTTTATTTTTCTGATGCCATTTAAACTTCACTTGGATTTCAATCACTTCAATGTAAAAGTAATTGGGAATGGGGAGCATTGGAACAAAAATTTACCCTCGGTACATATTAACTAATATAATAATGTATGCATGTTGGTAGGTGCAATCAAGACAAATATCTTTTTATCATTGTTATGAATAACACAGAAAATATTATGTACTCTCAAGATCACATTTAATAGAATAATATTGTTTAAATATATAGTTATTGGACTTTGCATTTCGGAAAAGCCCCAGCTGAGATGAAGAGAGAAAAATACTGAAAATATTGGGGGTGAAAATGACTTCAGGCCAGTTTGTTAGGAAAATGAAGGAAATGGTAACAGAATACTTATACAGCCGAGTGAGTATAATTTTATGGATAAAGAATTGTGTTCAACTAATTGATGACTTCTTTGACAAAGTAACTAGCATGTTAGATAACAAGGAAGCCAATGGATGTAGCAAATTTTGTTATTCAAAATTTGGTCTGTGAAGTGCCCCATAAAAGATTACCGCATTAGATAAGCACCTGTGGACTTGAACGTAATAGATTAAGTCCAGGGGGTCAAATATGGGACTTTATGTGTGGGCCAGATATATTGTCAGTGCAGAGGGGCTCAGAGCAAGGCCAAGTGTGCATCCAGAGACAAGGTCTGGAATAGTACTAGGTGTGCAGTCAAAGCTGGGACCAGGGGAGTGTTCAGCACTGGGAACCTAAGCAGGTAAGCAGCTATGATCGGGGTAGAATAGGGGACCAGGTGTAATGCTGGACTCAGGGTCAGGAATGAAAGAAGGTATGCAACTGGAGTCAGGGCAGTAGTACCAGGTGTGCAGTGAGACCCAGGTTGGTCAACATGGGCCAAGTGCTTGATTATAATCTGATTTCCATACATGAATACACTAAGATCATTCATGTGCTGCACCTGTTGATCAGAGCCTGGCTCTACTGTGGAATGTAATTAGGAATGTAATTCAGCCTAACCTTATTCATAGCTAATCCAATTTAAAGCATAAATATTGCATTCAAGTGTAAATTAAAAGACTCGCTACAGTATGCACCAGATTGCACAATTTCAAGCTGAAAAATTCAAAAGCTCCGTACCACATCCTCCCCTCACCCTCACCCCCCCCCCCCCCCCCCCCCCCCCAATTGGTCTCTACGCTCACTCGGGCTTGGTCTCTCGCAATTTCTCACTCCCAACTCTCACCCAATGTTGGCAGCCCTGGATAGGTGATGTTTCGAGTCGGGAGCCTTCTTCTTGTCACCTATCTTCTTGTCTTCTCTCCCATAATCCAATTCTCATTGTAAAGGTAACTATTTTAATAAGTTTTGAAATTGATAACAGAGAATAATCATTCTTAAGGTACAGCTGCAGAGCAGTTCAAGCTGCTTCCTCGCATCTCCAGCCGCTGAGGTTCAAACAATCCTTGGATCCCTCTTATTATCACATCTTCCACAGTCAACAATGGGCCATAATGGGCGCCACCCATCCTGAGGTCATCTGTTGCTAGCCCTGATTTGTTCTGGCCTTTTCTCGCCTCCAGTTTATTCTCCCCCCCCAGCTCCCCACACCCCCTCCACCCCTCCTCCCCTCCCCACCTCTACTTTCAGTCTGAAGAAGGGTTCCGACCGGAAACATTGCCAATTATTTTGCTCCAGAAATGCTGCCTGACCCGCTGAGTTACTCCAAAACTTTGCGTCCTTTCGTTTTGACAAAGGTTAAGTGGCCAAAGAACATTGCTCAGAGAGTGGAGATGAGGGGTAGAATCTTGGTGGAGTTGATAGGAATGAGGAGAACCGTACAATTAGGTTAATGTAAGATTAGTATTCATAGAGCTCGATTGTTGGCAAGGACTTGGTGAAGGATCTGTTTATGTACTCAATGCTACAAGGTTGAGAATTTTTTCCCAGTTTGATTGTCTGAATTTACAGAACTAACTACAACACTTCACTAAGTGATACGGTAATCATATTTTCCCTGTATCCCAGGCATACATGGGTCACATCAGGGGTTGGGAATACATTTCCTTTTCATTTGTGTTTATAATCTGGTATTTCCAGAAATTTAAAGTGAGTTCATTTTTTCAAACCTCCAGATTCAGGGACAGTTTCTTCCCAGCTGTTATCAGGCAACTGAACCATCCTATCAACAACTGGAGAGCGGTCCTGAGCTACTATCTACCTAATTGAAGACCCTTGGGCATTCTTTAATGGGAATTTACTGGACTTTATCTTGCACTAAACGTTAACCCCTGTATCTGTACACTGTGGACTGCTCATTTGTAATCATGTATAGTGTTGCTGCTGACTGGATAGTATGTAACAAAAAGTTCTTCACTGTACCTCGGTGCACATGACAACAAACTAAACTAAGACTAAACTCGTTCACTGAATCATGCCAGTAATAAAACCACCACAGTAACTTATTTTCTAAACTGTGCAGTGTTTTTCTAAAGAATCTTTTTACATATCATTTACTCCTTATTAGTTTTTCACCCAATTAGAAATGACAACTGTAGAAATAGATATTCACACTGTACTCTAATTTCAATCCAACTTATTTTACTGTTCTTCAGAGGAAAGTTCTTCTGTTCCCATTTTTGTTATTTGTTGGCGTTGTTAAAATTAAAATTCTGTATTCAATTGCTTACCATCATATTCCAGTATTGTCACATTTTGCAGTGAGCTGATTTTACACACCAAAGCTGCCACACAGCAGGCCCATGGAGACTGGAGACAGCTGATGGCAATAGCTAGCAGCATCCCCTTTTGTATGAAAGTCCCAGCCAAAACCCAACATCTGCTCCAATACAATTTACTTTTTACACGACATTTAGCAAACACAAAATCAATTACACATTTTCAAACTATTATTTTCTCTATTTAGAATTTAAGACATGTTCAGCGTCACTAGCCCTAACTACTAAATAATTCTTGCTAATCTAGTGCTTAGAAATGAGAACCTATGTAGATATTAAATGGTTATTTATAATGTTGAAAGTTTTGCTTGGATAAAACTGCAGACAGAATATATTTTAATACTAATTCAGTCTGAAGTACAGATTACTAAATCTGTACTCCAGCAGAAATGTATTTATTATTATTATTATTATTATTATGCATTGCCAAACAATGTGAAACTGGAGCAAGCTCTTGCATCTGGCTTAAAATAATTCAATGAAAGGCTGGCACACTGGCATTTAGACAGACCTCTTGCATGTACTGAAGATCCGGTGGGCACTTAGCCATAATTACTAAACAATGTTTCTCCTCCACTCTTTCAGCTGTAGCATACGCAATACAATTTCTTCAGACAAACTAATGGGGAAGTTGTACATTCTGAACAAAAGCATCAATTGTACTGTCCAAACAAGTGGGGTTTTATTCTCTTTGTTTAAAGCTGCTACAAAATGCCTTGCAACACCTTTTCAATGGCAGTGGCCTCATCATGTAATACCCATAAATGGCCTCACAGTACAAGTTGAACATTTTGAATTGGTGACAGCAAAAAGGACACATAGTAACTTAGGTGCAGCTAAAGAGAAGTTCTTTGCCTTGGGCTAAGCATTCCATATACGCAGCATAAGCATTCTCACCATTAATAATACAAACACACCACGCTGAACAGAATGGTGAGAAAACTGCATTTATCACCCAAGACCAGCCTCATAATTTCATATGTTCGCATGTAGCTGCAAAAACAAAGATTTTGTCATGCAGTCCTTGACCTGTCGGAGTAAAGCATTGAACCATAAGTGAATAGCAAATAGCAAATTAGAAGTGATTGAATATTTCTGTTTTAAACAGTAGCCAAGGCGATAAAAGGAGAGGCTGCCTGAAATCTCATTTGCATGCGCGTAGCAATGTGGTGACATTAAAACTGTTGCTTTGCAGTGCTGCAGGAAACACAGAGCAAAATCTTCCCGTATACTCTTGGCACGTCTAAAGTGGACAGGTTGCAGAGTTGTACAAAGCAAGCTAGCACAAAGGGAAGAAAAAACATGAAAAAAGAAAGATATTCAACTGAATAAAAACTCTTTTTTTGTTTAAGGGAAAATAAAGTTTGTCCTGGCACTCTTTATGCAGATATCTGATAGCAAACAGTTTGCACATGTCTGATCAGAATAAATGTTCAATGAAAACTGAAAGATGGAAGAGTATAAACATTAGCAACATTTGATAATTCTGTTGCTAGTGGAGCTGCTTCTAAACATTGAAGGTGGCAAGAAAGAAAACAGGTATTTCACATCAGTCAAGGCCCAAGGTTAATATTATGACCACTAATCCTCCAGACAAAAAGCTATCGGACTTTGTCACCCCAAAGATTTAAACCAGTCACCCATAAATCATATGGTCAACTCTATCTACAAGCTTCAGTTAATCCAGAGCTATGCATCCAATTCTTCATTTCACTGTACCTAGGTACATGTGGCAATAAAGTATCATTGATTGATTGATTGATATCGCCATCCATTATCTTGGGAATCTTACAACCCAGTGGTATGAACGATGACTTTTCTCATTTCAAGTACCCCCTGCACTCTTTCCCCGCCCCACCTCCCCGTCTAACCTCTCCCCACACCCTAGTCATCCATATTACCTGTCTAATATAATAGTGTCTAAGCGTCACGACCCACGTGTGTTATTCAAAACCATTGATTCTGTTTTAAATGCCCCACAGCCTGTCTGCCTGGAAGCATCGTCCGAATTGTGCAATGACTTCATGCACTTCTTTATCAATAAGGTTGTTTCTATAAGGGCTCTCATCTCAGCTCCTGCCTCTGACCCCTCTGTTCCGGCCCCATGCCTGGTGGCATTCGATAAGTTTGTGCCTCTGACATTGTCAAGTCTAGAGGATGTGGTTAGCCATATTAAGCCGTCGGGTTCCCCTTGTGATGCTGTCCCTCCTCTTCTTTTTAAAGAGGTTTTCCCGAGTATAGGGCAGTCGGTTCTCGCCATCATAAACAGTAGCTTGTGTTCTGGGGTTGTCCCCGTAAATTTTAAACATGCAGTAGTGCAACCACTACTTAAGAAACCTGGCCTGGATCAAACTGTTCTGGCCAATTTTAGGCCGATCTCCAAGTTGCCATTTATCTCTAAAATCATGGAGAAAGTAGTTTATGCTCAGCTGAAACTCTTCCTGGATGAGCACAATATTCGGGAGGTTTTCCAGTCTGGATTCAAAGCTATGCATAGCACAGAGTCGGCTCTGCTAAGGGTTTTTAACGACATCCTCCTGGCAAACGACTCCGGTAATTATGTGGTTCTTGTCTTGCTGGACCTATCTGCCGCCTTCGATACAGTGGACCATGGAATTTTAATTTCCCGATTACAGCACCAAGTGGGCATTTGTGGCAGTGCCCTGGGATGGTTCAGGTCCTATCTGGCAGACAGAACCATGCGTGTAAGCCTTGCTGGCTTTGAATCCTCCTCCACTCCCTTGGCATATGGGGTTCCACAGGGCTCAATTTTAGGGCCCCTGCTCTTCTCTCTATACCTACTTCCTCTGGGCTCAATTTTAAGAAGGCATGGCATCTCCTTTCACTTTTACGCAGATGATAGCCAGTTATATATGCCACTCAGGAAAGAAGACGACTATTCTCTAAAATCACTTCTGTCTTGTCTTGAGGACATTAAGTCCTGGATGGCCTTAAACTTTCTGGGACTTAATGAAAAAAAGACAGAGGTGATTTTGTTTGGCCCCAATGGCTGCCGTGAACCTCCCTTTGTTGACTTGGGTCCACTGGCATTGTCCGTAAAGCCAACAGTTTTAAACCTGGGTTTTAGGATGGACGGTGATTTTAAACTAGATAAACAAATAGGCGCGGTGGTTAAGTCCAGCTTCTTTCACCTAAGGAAGCTGGCAAAGGTGAAGCCCATCCTCGAGCGGCAGCATTTTGAAACAGTAATCCATGCCTTTATTACATCTAGGCTGGATTACTGTAACGCACTCTACTCTGGAGTCGCACGAGCTTCATTGGCTCGTCTCCAGCTGGTTCAAAATGCTGCCGCTCGCCTTTTGACCGGAACTCGAAAGAGGGAGCACATTACGCCAATTTTGGCCTCCGTTCACTGGCTCCCAGTGCACTTTCGAGTTCATTTTAAAATTCTTTTATTTGTTTTCAAATCGTTGAATGGGCTCGCCCCGCCTTACCTCTCTGAGCTGCTCCACCTATATGCTCCTGCCCGGTGCCTCAGGTCAACTGATCAGCTGCTCCTTGAGGTATCACGGTCTAAGCGGAAGCTCAGAGGGGATAGAGCCTTTTCTGTTGCTGCTCCGGCACTTTGGAACACCTTGCCGTTGCACCTCAGACAGGCCCCCTCACTGTCCATCTTCAAATCCTCCCTAAAAACTCATTTTTATTCTCTGGCTTTCGACACTGGCTGAGACATTGCTCCTGTTCTTAGTGCTTTTAATGTCTTTTAATTTTTACTGTTTTTAGTCCTTCGTTTTACGGTTTTTAATGGTTTGTAATAACTTTTTGTCCATGAGTTCTCATGTACAGCACTTTGTGGCAACTGCGGTTGTTTAAAGCACTTTATAAATAAAGTTTATTATATATTATTATTATTATTATTATCCAACTAGTTCCACTGTTCACATACTTGCATCCCTATCGTTAGCACATCTTCCCCAGCCAACAATGGGCCATTATGTACTCCATCCTTCCTGAGGTCATCTGTTGTTGGCCCTGTTCTGGCCTTTTCTCGCCTCCGTTTCCACCCTCCCCCTTTTACCATGCTCTCTGTCGTTAATGGCTACTGCTTCGAGATTAAGATCCTCACGTGTCATTCTTCCAGCTTTCTCTCAGAAATCTCTTCTAGCTATATCAATTTTGGATTATTCATGTCTCATTCCCAGTCTTTCAGTCTGAAGACACTATTTTTTATCACTTTGTCTTGCTACCATTCATTAGTTCTACATAACTTCAGCCCCAGTCATTATCAGCCCACTCAAATCTTATCTATTCTTTGCAATCCTAGCCTCTTGTAAAGCTTGACAAAAAGTCACAATAGACATTCCCCAACTTACGCAAAAGGCGACTTACGTAAACTCGCACTGACATAAACAATTCTGTACTCAAAGGATACAAAGGATATTTATTATCACATACAGCAATTGGTGTAGTGAAATTTGACTTGCCATTGCAGCACATAAATAAAGATAAGACACAACATCAAGAATTTAACAGTAAACATAAAAACATCCCCCCATAATTGTTCCCACTGTGAGGGAAGGCATCAAAAGTCCAGTCCCAACCCGTTCACCCGTAGTCGGGCCTATTGAGGCCTCCGCAGTCGCCTCTACGGCAGCCCGAAGCTTCAGGCCCTCTTGCCGGGTGATGAAGCTCTGGCGTCGGGTTAACACTCCTCAGCGGCTTGGAATGTCTGGAGCGGCCGCTTCCTCCCTGGAGACCGTGGCTCCTGAAGTCCACGGGCCTCGCTGGTCGGAGCTCCGATTCTGGCGACCTCGTCATGAGATCCCAGACTCCGCGGTGTTTAAAGCTCAGCGCCGCCCGCGGCTGGAAGTTCCGCAGATCGCAGCTCCACGATGTTGGAGTCGGCGGTCACAGCACTCCAGAGCTTACCGCATGGCGACCCGGTAAGGCATCGCCCGCTCTGTGTTGGTGCCTCAGCGCTGAGCCGCCGCCGAAGCTGAAGTCCTGGCCGGTCCCGGCAGGAAACGCCGCTCCAGACTGTTGGTAGGCTGCGAGGAAGGGGCGAAAACACGGCTTGGAGAAAAGCCGCATCTCCGACCAGGTAGGGACTGAGAAAAATAGTTTCCCCCTTTCCCCCCCCATCAAACCCCACATAAAAAGACTAAAAGACCTCCAAAACAAACACTTTTAACTCACTAAAAATATAAAAAAGGGTGAAAAGACTAACATCTCTGGATGATCCAGAGGGCAGCCATACTCGACGGCGTCCCTAGTGCAGTCAAAGCAGTTTGTAATTTCCACAATTATAATCACTCAAGTTTACTCCAGAATCAAGCCAGCAATGAAGGTTGTGCTTACCAGAATGCCATGCCCTGCAGAAAGTGCCCCAACGGTGAGACACAACTCAAGCCGGCAATGGCGGCGGAGCTTACCCAGAAGGCCGTGTGCCGCAGAAAGTGCCCCAGATGCAACCGGACGCTGCTGAGATAGTTAATACTTTCAGTGAGTTATTTTGGGGCAGGGGATGGGGATGGTGATTCCAATTTACGTTAAATCTGACTTATGTAAGGGTTCACCGAACGTAACCCTTACCTAAGTCGGGGAGTGCCTGTACAGTTAAAAATTAAAAGTTAAAAGACAAAGAGGCTTAGAGGCATGTAAACTATTTACATGCAGTACTTCACTTAATGAAGAGAAGGCAAGTGGTGCCAAATTTTACTGGAGCAAGTATGTTTTGAGCTGAAGGGGATAAGTAAAAAGAAAAGTTTTGGTTCTATAAGACTATGAGAAGTGTACTGGGACCTTCTGAAAGATTGGATTCAGAAAAAAATAATGGTAAAGGGGGCAAAAGTTATAAACTTAGACGGCATACTTACTTTTAATTATGGACAAGTAACTGAAACTGATCCAGAGAAGTAAATCATAATAAGTGCTTACATTTTTAATTAACCAATTCTACAAATATTAAATAATGCATACACCAAATTAAGTTCCAGCTGAACACAAAATGTGTGAAAACTTAACATTAAAAAAATATAGTGTACTCCAAAGTATCTTCTAAAACTAGCAACACCTGTTTGATTGTTAAATGAACTTTTAACTTAAAATCATTAACATTCTTTGAATATTTTCAGTGAATGTTCCAAAAAAGATGTGTTCCTGAAGTTCCTTAGTTTTGAGTTCTTGAAGCTATCCAAAAGTTATTTTTAATTAATCTGTAAAAGAATGAAAGTAGTACATTTGTTTCTACAATACAATGCTACTACTATGGAATGTATAATAAAAACATGTACATAAAATTCAGGGGTGATTGTTTTTAAACTTTACTTTCTTCTTGCTCATTTGTTAATCATTTACTTTGCTTCAGATCTTAATGCAAATCTGTTTTCCAAAAAACAAAATAGTACCGATACTGGGATTCAGGAATAAAAGCAGATAATACGTGGACACTTTAAAGATGCCACAAACAAAAAGAATCTTCAAAAAATAAGAGAAATAGGAGGGGGAGGCAGTACATAAAGGGAGGCAAGGTGAGGTGTTTCAAAATGTATCCGAAACAAAGGGAAAAAACATATCAAACATAAGTGAAATTAAACAGGAAGTCCTTATGTGAGAGGAGCTTATACAGGCACTCCATGACCAACATAAGCGTTACATTCTGTGAAACCTGACATAAGTCAGATTTTATGTAAGTGGGAATCACCATCCCATCCCCTGCCCAAAATAACTCACTGAGAGTACTAACTGTCTCAGCGGCGTCCAGCTGCATCCAGAGCACTTTCTGTGGCATGTGGTTTTCTGGGTAAGCACCATTGCCATTGCCAGCTTGTTTCCAATGTAAACTTGAGTGATCATAGTTATGGAAATTACAAACTGCCTTGATTGCACTAGGGACTGAATACAGAATGGTTTACGTAAGTGCGAGTTTACATAAGTCACCTACTGCGTAAGTCAGGGAGTACCCGCATTGGGAAAATATCATTGTCATTCCATGTCGCTTTCTCATCTCTTCGTGGTTCATATTGACTTTAATCCAAAGTATCTAATTTAACAACTCTAATTTAACAACTCTAATTTTACAAGGATACAGATGCTGCTTGACCTTAGTGTCCACAGATGTATCTGCCTTAATTTCTCATTCCCAGTGTCGATACTATTTTGATTTTTAGAAAACAGGTCTGCTTTCAAATCCGATGCAAGGTGGATGATTAACAAATGGGCAAGATGAAAGTAGAGTTAAAATATAATCATCCCCTGTTCTGATTCATTTTATTTGTTTATTTATGTATTTGTGGGACCAAGGCATCACTGACAACAACAGCATTTATTGCCCTTATTTAACTACTCTGGAGCTCACGTGCTGCATCATTAACTTGAGCCACTACAGACTTTCTGCTAAAGCTACTCTCACACACAACTAGCCAGGGGAGTTTAATTTAGTTTATTATCAGTGAAAAGCTGTATTTTATTGCGTGCTCTGTAGTCAGCGGAAAGACTATACATGATTACAATCATGTATAGACTATACATGGTTACAATCATAGAAACATAGAAAATAGGTGCAGGAGGAGGCCATGTGGGCCTTCAAGTCTGCACCGCCATTCATTGTGATCATGGCTGATCATCCACAATCAGTAACCCATGCCTGCCTGCTCCCCACATCCCTTGATTCCGCTCTCCCCTATCTAACTCTCTTTTAAATTCATCCAGTGAATTGGCCTCTACTACCTTCTGTGGCAGAGAATTTCACAAATTCACAACTCTCTGGGTGAAAAAGTTTTTTCTCATCTCAGTTTTAAATGACCTCACCTTTATTCTTAGACTGTGGCCCCTGGTTCTGGACTCCCCCATCCTTGGGAACATTTTTCCTGCATCCAGTTTGTCCAGTCCTTTTATAATTTTATACGTTTCTATAAGATACCCTCTCATCCTTCTAAATTCCAGTGAATACAAGCCCACTCCTTCCAATCTTTCCTCATATGAGAGTCCCACCATTCTTCTTACTTCTTCTTCTTAAGCCCTTTGCTCCTCTAGGGAGCGTAGGCCATTGACAAATGTCCTTCACCTCACTCGGTTGTTGGCAGTTCTTTCAAGATCTCCCCAGTTGAGCCCACTCTCAGACATTTCTATCTGGACACCTCTTCTCCAGTTGTTCCTGGGGCGACCACTTTACCTTTTTCCTTGGGGGTTCCATTTCAGGGCTTGCCGGGTGATGTTTGTAGCAGGTTTCCTGAGGGTGTGTTCAATCCAACTCCATTTTCTGTCCGGAGTAGATAATGGACTGCCCGCTGATCTCCCCTGACTGTGTCCATGTTGTTTCAGCCAAGCCCAGGATGAAGAGATTGTAGTGCACCATTTTGTTGGCAATTGTGGCAGCCTTGTCAGCCTGGAACATGTCCCCACAAGGATGGATTTCTTTGGGGTCAGAAGGTGTGTCAGCTTCCCAGCGCCCTTGCGGGTTTTACTGGGAAGCGTCATGTTCCCCATCGCTGGGGCACCTTCTTCAACCAAGTGTGTAATTTGGTTTTCATTCGTCAATGTTTCTGTACCTCACACTTTTTTACAGGGTGGGGTAGTTAACCCTTCGCCCAACCCCCAACCTGGAGGACCAGGGACTGCTTCGTCTGCCTCCTCAGCCGAGACCTGTCCGGTTTGGTTGAACCAGCCAGGGATATGAAACCCCATCCGTCATAGCTCTCAGGATCACTGGAGTACACAAGCCTCTCCTCCACATTAAGGTTGCAGTCCAGTCCTTTTATAATTGTATACGTTTCTATAAATACCCTGTCATCCTTCTAAATTCCAGTGAATACAAGCCCACTCTTTCCAAAGATAACAGTCCCGCCATCCCGGGGATTAACCTTGTGAACCTACGCTGCACTTCCTCAATAGCAAGGATGTCCTTCCTCAAATTAGGAGACCAAAACTGCACACAATACTCCAGATGTGGTCTCACCAGGACCATGTACAGCTGCAGAAGGACCTCTTCACTCCTATACTTAAATCGTCTCGTTATAAAGGCCATTAGCTTTCTTCACTGCCTGCATGTTTACTTTCAACAAGGACACCAGGTCTCGTTGCACTTCCCTTTTTCCTAATCTGACACCATTGAGATAATAATCTGCCTCCTTGTTCTTGCCTGTCAAGCTGTCCACCGTGTACAGATACAAAATAAAGGGAATAAGAAATGGAGTGGAGTAATTGTAATGAATGATTGCAGATCCGCTTCTGGGACTAGCATGCAGAGAGATGTCTGGCGGGCACCATCTTTTTATTCAGGATTTAGATTCAACAACAATGCAGAAAGAATGATATATTTCAAGGCAGGGTGATTCAATCAATAGTTCAATGTTTTTTATTATCACATGTACAAAAAAAATCTTATTTTGCATACAGTTCAGCAAAGTAATATGATACATAAGCACAATCACAGATTAAGTACAAGGTGTGTAGAAAAGACCACTGAGTCAATGTACAATAGTCGCCAAGTTGCTTTAAGTGCTGCTGACCATAAAGGCCCGTTGACCTGGCGGCGTTGCAGGGTTGGGCTGACCAAGCAAAGTTGTAGTCAGCCTGTCGCTGGAGGTTGCGTCCAGTTTGAGCGTTTGGTCTCCTGCAGTGGGGCTTGACCCAGTCAAGCCTCAGACTGCTGCAGAGTTTCCTGCCATGCCTCGATCCGGATCCTCACATCGACTAGCAAACTGTTGTCCCTCTCCTCGCCCAGCCATCATTTAGCCTGTGCTGTCCTTGTGGTTCCAGGTGATAGAGGCGAGAGCTTTGGGAGATGCTGTCAGAACAGCCATGGAAACTGCCAGTGTAGTTTGTGGACTGCACATATGCCGCCACCGCCACCCTCATAGCCAGGCTCGGCTCCCATGCCTCGGATCAACGCGGCCTCTCCCCGCCCCCGGAGCCCGCCATGCAGGCCCGGTTCAGCAGCAGTCGGCCTCAGAGCCAGCCCCAACTGCACAGGCGTGGCTGAGGACCCGTTGGCTGCCCTTTGCGATGCCAGTAAAGATGCACACGGGAATTCTCCCCCAACTGTGCATGCACGGGTGGAGGCTCTGTTTTAAGTTAGTTTTGTTTAAATGATAATAACTTTTAAAATATACCATCAATCTGAACAAAGTGTGTTTCATTTACAGCCCAGGACAATGGTGAGTAAGGCGGGACAAAAATTGTAGCCCTATCGAGTATCGTTTTTTGCCCCAAATAGAGGTACAATGCAAACCTGCAGATAACAAGATGAGAGTTTTAGTTATATACTAGACTAAGTGGGACCCATTGGGTCCCAGCATCACACGGGAGGGCTGGTCACCAACGCAATATTCCACCTCTCCGCCAATTCCAATATAGCTCGCCAGTGGGGGGGCTGTCTGTTGCGCTAGTATGGGTGATGCGGGCCGAAGGTACTGGTTTCCAGAGGGCTAGTATAGACATTGTGGGCCGAATGGATTCTTGGCTGGCATCCAACTATTGCAACGATTTTAAAAGCCAAGCCAAGGCAAACAATTGGCCTGCATCCACCAGACAACCAAAATTCATTTTGTGAACACAAATGTTTTAAAAAGGCGTGGCAAACAATTGGGCTACAGCCACCTGACAACCAAAATGTATTTTGTGAACACAAACTTGTTAAAAAAAAGGATAGGCAACCAATTGGGCTGCAGCCACCAGACAACCAAAATTCATTTTGTGAACACAAACTTTTTAAAAAGGCGAGGCAAACAATTGGGCTGCAGCCACCTGACAACCAACATTCATTTTGTGAACACAAACTTGTTAAAAAGGCGAGGCAAGCAATTGGGCTGCAGCCACCTGACAACCAAAATTCATTTTGTGAACACAAACTTGTTAAAAAGGCGAGGCAAACAATTGGTGTGCAGCGACCCGACAACCAAAATTCATTTTGTGAACACAAACTTGTTAAAAAGGCGAGGCAAACAATTGGGCTGCAGCCACTTTACAGCCGCATCGAGGGGACTCACCGTGGAGTAGAAGTGCGTTCAGTGTTATTCGCAGCTCAGAGAGCCGTGCTCCTCTCGCTTCCTGGGTCGGGCAGAGACTGAGTGAGGCACTACACTTCCGGATTTTATAGTCCCGCCCCCTGCCGCCAGTGGGGGCAGCAGAGAGAATGGGGATTTAAAAAAAAACATTAATATCTCTCTGATTTTTCATCGATGGGAAAAATCCTCTGGTCCAGGAAGGCGGAGGGGGTCTCTGAGCAAGATGGCCAAAAATGACGGCCGTAGGTGGCGGCGTTCTCTCATAAATCGCACCACAGTGGGTCAAAAGCGGTCAAGATCAGACATTTAGTAATATAGATATACTAGACCAAGTGGGAACCGGTGAGCCCCGTCCCCCAACGCAATAATCCACCACTCACCCGTTCCCCCAAAGCAACCCGTTTCCACCACTCACCACAGGAGGCCTGGTCCCCCAACGCAACTCTTCGGCACTCTCTGGAGTCAATCAATCCTTCCCACGCGGGGAGGGGGGGGTGCAGTCGATACGCTTCCCAGAGCCAATGAATAGGCTCGACTTTTGGGTCGGTGTCGGCGCTCCATGGAGCCAATAAATCCTTCCCACGTGATTCGGCTAATGGTTATGCTGCTGCTCAACGATTGGGCCACAAATGCCAGAGAGGGGCATCGCCAAAATTCTGTCTCTCAAAATTCTGTGGGGAGTGGGCTGTGTGGAGTGGGCTTTGGGAGGTGGGCTTTGGGGCGTGGGCTGTGGGCTGTGGGGGGTGGGCTGTGGGGAGTGGGCTGGGGGTAAAATTCGCGAAGTCTTGGCTGCCGTTACTGTTGGCAACGGTGTGGGCTTGAAGACTTAATGGGCAGGTCCCATTGTGATGTCATTGTTGGACTCGGCAGCCTATGTAAATGAAATGCCTTTTTTTTTGCTGCTGGAAGACTGTCTCTTTCAGAAGCCGTTATTACTTTCAAAGTAGGCTTTTAAAAAAACTTTAATCATCAATAACTTTTGAAATATAACATCAAATCTGATTAGACTAACGACGGGAAAAATCTGAGAAAGGTTCTGCAAAAAATTCAGTGCTATTGTGTACCGGTTTGGCAAAGATACAATAGCACATGTAGACAGAGACACACACACACACTCAGAGAAACAAGATGAGACTTTTAATAGTATACTAGACCAAGTGGGACCCGTTGGGCCCCGTCCCCCAACACCATAATCCACCACCCACCCGTTCCCCCAATGTAACCCATTTCCACCAGTAATCCATTCCCCTAATGTAACCCGTTCCCCCAACGCAATAATCCACCACTCACTCAGAGCCCCCATGGGAGGCCTGGTCCCCCAACGCAACCCCAACGAATATAATTCCCCAATATGATTCCACCACTCACCCGTTGGGTCCCTGTCACATGGGCGCCTGGTCTCCCAACGCAACTCGTTCCCCAATGTAAGATCCACCACTCACCCATTCCCCCAACGCAACCCATTTCCTCAATGCAATATTCTACCACTCACCCATAGCCCCCAACTGTGCAGGTCATTTTAAACTTTAAAAAAAATGCAATTGCACTTAGATTTAATGTGATGTAGGTGCCACCGACAAGGCCTTGTTTGTTATTCAAATCTAATCATTAAACATTGCTGTGCTGGGTTAGGCTGGCAGATTCTTTCCTTTTGCTATCCAAATCTAATCATTAAACTTTGCTCTGCTGGGTTAGGCTGGCAGATTCTTTCCCTGAAGGACATTTGCTG
>NC_045964.1:32507730-32612730 GCF_010909765.2 Amblyraja radiata | reverse complement strand
ACAGACAGACAGACAGACAGACAGACAGACAGACAGACAGACAGACAGACAGACAGACAGACAGACAGACAGACACAGACACAGACACACACACACACACACACACACACACACACACACACACACACACACACACACACACACACACACACACACACACACACAGTTTTAAAAGTATATAGATATAGATAGATGATAAAATTATTTAGTAGATACTGCATTCAGGAAAAACTATTGTTGGATATCAGTCTTTTTTTGCATCCACCTTAACAGTTGCTAATGGGAACAGGCTAACAAACAGAGAGACATGAAGAAACAAGGAACTGTGTATTCTGGTTTGCAAACAAAAGACACGACGTGCTGGGGTAACTCAGCAGATCAGGCAGCACCTCTGGAGAACACGGACAGGTGACATTTCAGGTCAGGACCTTTCTTCAGACAATAGAGACAGATGGGGAACACACATAACAATCTTCTTTTCAAAGGCTATTGGGATAGGAAAGGGTATGATCAGTTTAATATCACATTAAATAATTGGATTCCTTTAATACCGTGCTGGAGTGTCAACTTGCATAAAGATATATTCTGGTATGCAGGTCACACTCCCAATATACTAACCCCAATGTGTGAATGACCAACAATTCAAATAATATACCTACAGGAATATGAATGCCTTCTTGACATGGAATACATGATATATTACCTCTGCATATCTTTGAATGCAGCGCAACGAGTTTGTATGACCTTACTGTGACTGAGACCTGGCTTCATTTCAGCTGGCAGCATTGAATAGAAAGGAGGAAGAGAACATATATATGTATTTTAACTAGTATTGTCTTTCATCACTTTGAAGAATACCAGAAGGGAACATTGTGCTTAGCCATCCAATTACTTCTGATTCTAAGAAAACTAACCATGTATAGTTCCTTTTTTATAACTAACCGTTCATCTGCACAATTCCTTTGTCTTCTATTTTTTTTAACGTTCAAATAAATACATTTTGTATTTATGTTTAGGTTATGATATTTTAATTACATTTTCATTTTTCAATGTATTAAGTTTTCTGATGTGGTCACTGATAATAGTTAAATATTTGATTCAGTTTACAATCTTTATTTTAGTATAATTGGATCTAGTATCATAACTCAATAATCATGAATAATCATGAATCATAAATTCACTGGAATTTAGGATGAGAGGGTATCTTATAGAAACATACAATTATTAAGGGATTGGACAGGCTAGATGCAGGAAAAATGTTCCCGATGTTGGGGACGTCCAGAACTAAGGGTCACAGTTTAAGAATAAGGGGTAGGCCATTTAGGACTGAGATGAGGTAAAACATTGCCACCCAGTTGTGAATCTGTGGAATTCTCTGCCACAGAAGGCAGTGGATGTATTCAAGAGAGAGTTGGATATACTGTAGGGCTAACGGAATCAAGGGATATGGGGAGAAAGCAGGAACAGGGTATTGATTCTCGATGATCAGCCATGGTTATATATGAATGGATGTGCTGGCTCGATTGGCCGAATGGCCTCCTTCTGCACCTATTTTCTATGATTCTTTGATCAAGATTGTGAATAGATTAAGAAAAAAAGAAAGAATACCTGATCATAGATTTCTGGTAATTCCACTCCAATTTTACAATTTAGAATTTTTATCAATCCAGCACAGACATGAGGATACAGTGGCTTCCTTCTAGTTTGTACTTTTTCTATGATTCTAATTTTTATGGTACAAATTACGTCCACATCCCTCTGTTTAAAGAAGGAGGAATGCATTCCAATATGTTATAGTATGAAAAAATATTCCTTCTTATTAAATAGTTACCAAAAAAAGTCTGATTAGCACAGCATTATAATAATCCTATATTTTGTAGCAGAACTGTTATTTGCTTAAGGATGAAGATAAAATAACTGTTTCTTTAGTTATGTTTCTATGTGAGTCAATAATAGGTAGCCTAAATCATAGTTTAGCATAGCTTTCAATCCAGTAGACAGTACCTATAGCTAGTATCCACCAACTTTAAAGGACACAGAGTGCTGGATTATCTCAGCAAATTAGTTAGCACCTCTAGAGAACATGGATGGGTGATGTTTCAGGTCGAGACTCGAAACGTCACCTATCGATGTTCTCCAGAGATTCTGCCTGACCTGATGTGTTACTCCAGCATTTTGTGTCCTTTTGTGTATTAACCATCAACTGCAGTTCATTGTTTCTTCATCCAACATCTTAAAATGTAACAACCATCTACTAGAGAAGATTTCAATTTGACTACAAGTAAGAATTGAATTGTTCTGTTTGGGATATATGATATGATATATGACAATAAAACACTCTTTGACTTGAAATTCTGCACCACCACCAGGCCAGCTCTTATTTGCCATTCGGGCACAATGTGCTGATGTAACACAGCGGGGGGGGGGGGGTACAGGGGAGTTACTCAGTGCTGGATTCACTCAGTAACCCGCTGAGTTACTCCAGCACTTTGTGTCATTTTGTGCAAACCAGCATCAACAGTTCCTTCTTTCTAGCTCTTATTTGCCATTTCTCTCTTCCTCCACCAGCATTGTCCTAATCCCACTTCCAGTGAAATGACTCAGCATTGCTTGCTAATGGTAAAAACCATACAGACAAGATACTAATCAGAACACATCCTGGAACTATATTTTTATTTGTGATGAGATCAGCAGTTGGAGAACAAGAAACGCAGGTTTGTTTAAATGGCAAATCGTGCTCTGTGGGAAAGCCTTGGTGAAGATAATTAGAACACCTCAAATTATGATATATTATGATCAATAGTCTCTTCTGCAGAATTTCCTCAGATCCCAAGTCATTAATTTAATGGAAATGGCAAGTAACTACAGACGATAATCTTCTTCATTTTTTCTTGTTCTTGTGCATGTTTCATGGTATAATATCTATCAGATAGTCAGGTTCCAATAATTGAATTATAGTTGCAATAATATTTAAGATGAAACCATTGATAAACATCTCGTTGTATTTATATTCCACTTGATAATGGAACAAAGAAACATAATGATATAAGAATCACCTGCTCCAAACATTGATGTTTGCTCCAATGTAAATATAATTCTGACATAGAATGCTGTATATATTTTCCACAAATACTTGTAATCTCAATTGACATTGTTCAAGGTAAGTGTCTGGTGAGCTTATGCTGTTTATTATAGTTTTATTTAGCAGTTCTCACTTATTTCTCCTTTATTTTCTGCACCTTTGTGAGAATGAGAGGGTAAATAAAGCTAGATAGATGGAATTCATTATCCCATTCACTCATCACTCGTGTGCTCTCTGACCTACATCTCTCAGACATACAGGATCTCGGCTGAAGATTCTTACCATTTTCAAATTGCATAGTGGGCTCAGTGCTCGCTGTTTCTGAAACCTTCTCCTCCACCCCTACATTTGGACTCACATGCATCCCCAGTTTTAAGTTTCATGATGGTTGGTCATACTTTTAACTTTTTAGACTCAAATCAACTATGATTCGAGTGGACAGATGAGAGAGGCTGGATTGTTCTTAGAAGACAGGTTGAGAAGTGTATAATAAGAGGTATTGAAAATCATGAAAATAAGAGAGAAACTGTTCCATTAGGTAGAATCGTCAGGAAATAGATGGTGTTGAATGAAGATGATTGGCAAAAGTAACAAAATTAACCTGAGGCACAAAAATATTTATGTATTTGGTGATTGCGGTCTGACTGCAAATAGTTGAAGAATTTCAATCATGTTCAAAAGAGAGCTAAATAAATATTTCAAAGAAAACAATTTCCAGGACCAGGGGGAAATGACAGAGTGGGAAGACATGAATTGCTCAGGCATTGAGCCAATGTGGAGTTGATGCATAATGGCTGTCATCACTTTAGTTGAAACTCCCATTGTTTTCCATGGCTGATGGTGATGTGACATAGTGTAGGTTATTATGGCACACGTGAAACAAGCTGAAATACACCTTTGGTATTGTATCTTATTGTCATTGTTTTCACACTGAGCTTTTGCGCAGCTTGAAATCTTGGGCTCAGTGACATGTCCATCTCAAGCATAAACTCCAAACCAAGAAATATCCATCTGGAAGAAGCTCCTAGCTGACTGCTATGACATTATTAACACATGATTTAAATGAGCAGGTTTTGTTTTATTTAAATGTAATTTGCTTGTTGGAATATACATTTTATTTCAGGGTCTTTGCATGCATCTGAGGAAGAGATAAAATGTTTGTTATAAACTGAAACTATTATTGAAATGATTTAATGGCTTTATGATACCTTGGGAAAAATAGACAGCTTGTTTTTGGTTGTTTGAATAAACACGAGCAAATCAAATCACATCAATCAAATTTATCTCAAAGCACAAAGTGCAAGATAATCTCAACAAGTCAGGCTGCATCTGTGGAGGGAATGGACAGAAGACATTTTGTGTCGGGAACCTTCTTCAGACTTCTATCCTTCTAAATGTATATTTAACATTCGTTTTTGTGCCCTATGGACCAGCAGTGCTGAAAAAATACGTTGGCTAGGGGTATAACCCTTCGGAGGTGTTTTGCTTCTGAGCACATACACTCTCAAACTTAACAGCTCTTAACAGTATATTATGAATGCTGCTGATGCAGTTACACATATTGAAAGAGAGTTAATTAGTATAACCATTCTGCTCACAAAATACAGCCAGTTTTATTTTCTGCTTTGAGCATTTTTTCTTTGCTCTTCACATTATTTCCTTTTATGGAAGTTGTAAAAATCCAGTGTCTTTAAAATTATAATTAAATAAATCTAAATTATATGTATACACTGTAATGAGTTCAAATCTACTTGCTTCACACATGTAATCACTTTCAAAAATGATCATATTTTATTTTCACCATTCAAATTGAATTTTAAATTGAATCTATTCTCATGATAATTCTATGCGCTGTTTTTAAAATATTTGGACAGGTACCTTGCATGCAGTTCAATACTTAACCCAAATAGTTTTCTCATAGACACTGTTGGAAAACTATTTGATTAATCCTAATTTTTTTTACGCATGCACACAAGCACTAAATAATCACCAAGAGCAAGAACACTGACTGATTTACTCTTCCCATATGCTAAGTAGAGTGAATTAAACAGAGCTCCTTATCAGTGCCTTGCCTGGATCATCCAACTTGCTGCAGTATCCTCTGTATGTTAAAACTATAAAATCTGAGCCATCTGAGTGGGCAATTATGTGAAATAAAAGGATCTAAATTTTATGTCATTCATTCGGTCTATATTTGTTAAAGTATGGAGGTAAGAGCTATAGGTGCGATTCAGGTTAAATTGGCATATTCCCCAGGACCCAATGAAATACCTTTTTTGCATGAAGCTCATAGTGTACATGTATACAATTTCAAATGTTTTTGAACAATAATTTTGAACAGTCTGTAAAGACACATTTGCCTGGGCCTTTGTTTTTAGATTTTATTTTCCCTTTCTCCTTTCTAGCCCCCTCCCCTGAGTCATACATTATATCTTAGCCAAGATGAGAAGAAGACAATCTGTTCCCAAGCACTCTGCCAATGCCATTCTGTAACTAGCTGCCGTGAGGTTGCCAAGAGTGGCCCAGGGTGCCTATCCCTGCGCTCTCCCTCTCTCTCTCCCTCCATGGCAAGGTGCCTTCTTCTAATAATATGGCTGAATTTGAGAACTTGCTCTGTAAAGAATCACGACGTATTAACATTCTTCCGCTGCCAAGCTGTTGAAACATTTGAACATTATTTGTAACACAAATATCCTGCGGTATCAGCTAAATAGGTCAAGGAAAGAGCGTTCACGTCGCGGCCCTGTTTCCACTAATCTTTCCACCACCACGCACAAGAAGCGACAAGACAGACACCATTGTATGCAGATGCTGTAGTGTGTTCAGCTCTGGCTGAACAACTTCTAATCTTGTGTGTGGACTCGATAAGAAGAAGAAGCTAAATAGAAACAGCGGATCATTTTATTTCATATCTTTAACATATGATTTTATATTTCTTTTAATTTTTATATCTGACATTTATTCCGATTACAGGGTAAAATTGACAACCAGATTCCAACAACAGCAATAAAAGAAGCTTCAGACAAGATTTCATTTACAATGATACAGCTTAAGCTATAATGTAAAACACGCCAAATGATTTTCATACGATCATTGTTAATTGAGGACAAACTCATTAGAAGATTCCAAAGTAATCCCAAGGCAGGCTGTATAATTTAGTTTAGTTTAGTTTAGAGATATAGCATGGGAACAGGCCCTTCAACCAACCGGGTCCACACCAACCAACGATCACCAATATCAATCCGCAATATCTCATCCCAGTGAAGTTTTGAAGTCTCAGTGGAGCATCATGTCTCCTTTAGCTCTCCACCTTGCAGATTACTCAGCCTGTAGTTTCCTACATTGCTCCAACACCATCCAATATAAGTCATCTACTGCACATGTTTCAACGCAGGGGTAACTCAACATTGACCAAAAGGTATACACCTTTTGTTTTCCGCATTACAAGTGTGGTTGTGCTTTTCTATTTCATTTGTGTCTCTTTATTTCTCTTCTCTTTCAGTCTCCAATTGAAAAATGTTAAACTCTTTCCTTGACAACTTTGGTCAGTACCCTATCATAGTCATTCCTTCTGTACCGTCCCCCCCACCAATCTTTGCAATTTAAAATCCCATTGTTTTATCGTTCAACCTGTTCTGATAGAGGGTCCTTGGCCTTAACTATTTGATCATATATATAGAGCTTGAAGGCTCCCGACCCGAGACCTCACCTATCCATTTTCTCCAGAGATGCTGCCTGACCCGCTGATCTTGTCCCGCCAGCCCTTTTTCAAAATTTAGCAACTCAAAATGGGGGTTGGTCTCCGACGTCGGGAAATACGGTACTCATATGGGTGCTTGTTAAGTGGTTCTGTTATCTACTTTTTTGTTTCAGATTTCCAGCATCTGCAGTTTATTGATACAATAACTATTCACCAATCAGTCCAATATTACCTTGACAATAGTTTCCCCTTTGAATAGAATTTGTATCGCTTCTGACCCATAGTTGGGTCAAGGTACATCATGTTCCTTTCAATAAGATGTTTCAGTTTTCATCCTTCACAGCTGGCTGAAAGCACAACAATAAAATCTAGAAATATAAATGATTCTGTTATTTATATAGGAGATTACATAATATATTTTTATCTTTACATCTGACTGCCTGAGTGCAAGTTGCAAGTGAGTACTCTGTGTACGGTACCTGGCTGAGAATTCAATTCTTTATTCCTGACAACTCAACACAGGTGTTTACACACAAAGACAGTACTCACAGCGGCTAAATACTGAATACAACATGTGGATGTGAAAACTGCTCAGGAGGTCCTCGTGCACTCTCCACACTCAGTTCAACTTTTCACTGACATTGCAGTCCAAGCGGCTCCAAAGCAAACTGATGTGAGTTTATCCCTCCAGGAATCTCTCATCTGTCTCGTGTGTGAAGAAAAATTACAATTGAGATGCAATGATCAAGCATCATAATGGATGGGTAGTGCGGCATTGTCTAGCTGACTAGCACATTGTGCGGTCATGGTGCCAGACCTGTCCTTCGAAACAGTGGCGCAGATGGTAGAGCTGCTGCCCCACAGCGCCAGAAACCTGGGTTCGATCCTGACCTTAGGTGCTGCCTGTGCGGAGTTTGCATATACTCCCTATGGCCATGTGGGTTTCCTCCGGGTGCTCCAGTTTTCAACCACATTCCAAAGATGTGCATGTATTTTGGTTTATTGGCTTCTGTAAAATTGCCTTCTAGTAGGGAGTGGATGAGAATGTGGGATGACATAGAACTAGCATGGAAACAAGAGATTGCAGATGCTGGTTTATCAAGGGAAGACAGAAAATGCTGCAGATCTGGAAAACATGGCAGGGTGACATTTTGGATCGGGACCCTTCTTTACACATTCAGAACTAGTATGAACAGGTGATCAAAGGTTGGTGTGGACTCGGTGGGCCGAAGGACCTGTTCTCATGCTGCATCTCTAAAACATGGAGACAGATGGAACCTTAGCAGTTAGTAACACTTAGTGCTCATATACTTTGTCTCTGTACATAGCCTGATGCAGCCACACAGGAAGGTAGCCATCAGGTTGAGGGCGAAGTTGGGTATGCTGTTGCTCCCTTTTGCCATGGACTTGTGCATTGTAACCCGTCAGATTCACTCAATCTTTGACCCCCAGCTGAACAGGCCTGAGTGATTCCCAGAGCGGAGGAGCAGGGCATAGGCCACATCTGCACCATGTACAGCAGCCCAGGAACATCTCACACCTGGGTGGATCACCTGTCCCAGAGCAGACGTGACCCAGTTGCTGATGGCCTTGGACGGGATCTTATAGTATACATTTAACAGTGAGATGGGTTTCCAATTCCTGTTGTATTCTTCTCTCCTTTCGCTTGAAGATGAGGGTGATGATGCCCTTCTTCATGGAGTCTGACATGCTGCCAGCCGGAATCATAGCACTGTACGCTTCCAGCAAGTCCAGGCCCTCCCAGTCTCACTGAGCTGAGTACTACTCAGTTGATAAGCTGTCGCTTCTAAGCGTTTTATTCAAAAGAATAGATAGAATCCGTTAGCTCCTTCCGGGTCTGTAGTTGGTCCAGACTCTCCCGCTTGCTATTGATTAAAAGCTCCATGATAGCTTAATCACATCCCTTTTTAGCATGGTGATAAAAACTGCAGACAATATTTCAGGTCTGGTCTCATCAATGCCCTGTGCAGCTGTAACATGATATCCCATCTCTTCTACTCAAATAGACAATAGACAGTAGGTGCAGGAGTAGGCCATTCGGCCCCTCGAGCCAGCACCACCATTCACTGTGATCATCCACAATCAGAATCCCGTTCCTGCCTTCTCCCCATATCCCTTGACTCCGTTAACTTTAAGAGCTCTATCTAACTTCTGAGGCAGAGAATTCCACAGATTCACAACTCTCTGGTTTAAAAAGTTTTTCCTCATCTCCATTCTAAACGGCCTACCCCTTATTCTTAAACTGTGGCCCTGGTTCTGGACTCCCCCAACATAGGGAACACGTTTCCTGCCTCTAGCGTGTCCAATCCCTTAATAATCTTATATGTTTCAATAAGATCCCCCTCATCCTTCTAAATTCCGGTGTATTTTGCACATATTAGGATGTCACAAGCATAATTGTTTTGGATTGATTTTGATGAAGACAAATATTGGCTGAAATATTTAGTGCTTCTTACTTTTCTTTGAATTTTTGGACTTAACTGTACACGGTGGAAACCCGTCTCGATTTAGTAATAGACACAGCAAAAGCATAAATGTCCTTGCAAAAAATCCTGAAAAGCTACCGGAAATATAGAAGACAAGTGAATAACATATTAATGCTTATGAAACAAGGTTAAAGTTTTAAGTTGAAGAAAATAGGAACTGCAGATGCTGATTTACAAAAAAAGACACAAAGTGCTGCAGTAATTCAGCAGTTCAGGCAGCATATGTGAAGAACATGGTTAGGCAGGAGCACTTCTTCAAAGTAGTCAAGATGGTTTTATTGTCAGATGTCCCGAAATGTAACAATGAAATTCTTACTTGCAGCAACACAACAGATATTGTAAAATATATGTAAAACCCATAATAAACAAAAAAAAGTTCAGTGTTTATAAAAAATAGACAAATAAATAGACAATAGTTGTGCAAAGTTAAAAATAATGTCCCCAAGTCGATATAGTTCAGAGCCTCCTATTTGGAGGTTGTAGTGTTTCATAGTGTGATAGTTGTAGGGAAGAAGCTGCTCCTGAACTTGAACGTTATAGTTTTCGGACTCATATACCTTCTTCCCGATGGCAGAAATAAAATGAGTGTGCCCAGGGTGATGATGATGGTTCATTTTTCGAGGTCGCGACTCTTGTAGATCTCTTTGATGGTGGAGAGGTCAGTACCCATGATGAACTTGACCATTTTTTGGAAATAGGCACACCTTGAGGAGATTTTGCAATGGAACAGCGAAATGTAGAAACAAGAAACTGCAGGTGTTGGTGTACAAGAAAAAAAAGACAAAGCCTGGTTAGGCAGCATCTCTAGAGAACACGGATAGGTAAAACTTCTTCAAAGCAGTCATATCTTGAGATTTCCCAGTGGAACAGCAAAATGTAAAAACAGGGAACTGCAGATGCTGGTTTATACAAAACACAAAGTACTAGAGTAACTCAGCGGGGAGGATATGTTCTCCAGAGATGCTGCCTGACCCTCCGAGTTACTCCAGTGCATCGTGTCTTGTAAGGTTTGTTGTTTGTACTGAGTGCTAGCAGGACTCTGCAGTGCAGGTGCAGTGGCGGGGGCGGACGAGCAGCGGTGCCTGGGGCGGTGGAAGGACAGGTCTGCAGAGGCCGGCCAGCAATGCCGGCTCCGGCTTCGGCTCCGGTCCGCTACCGATTGACCTTCTGGGCGCCGCCAGCATAGGTAAGTATCGCGAGAGCGGGCGCTGAGGCGAGTCTCACACATACACACACGCATACATACTCTCCCCAACAGTTGGCTTGCGCGGCCCTTCAATATCTGGGCCGCAGATGAAGGGACCACACGGTGGCTTCGCATACACGGGGCCCGGGAGCGGTGGCGGCGAAGGACCGGCCTCTCGCACCAGTCGCCGTGTCCAGGTGAGCAGCAGCGGCGGCGGCACCTGGCGGGAAGCGCGTGCCCCGGTCCGGCCCGCGCGCAGCCACGCGCTCCTGACCAACTGCCGTCCCCGAGAGCGAGCGGCCCGGGCAGCTCGTGCAGCCGCCTCGCTGCAGTACACTGCATTGCCTCGCCTGTCTTCCCCCTCCCCTCCCCTAGTCCAACTTTTCCTGCAACTCGGGGAGTTATGCTGCGTGTGCGCCTCGCTTTATTTTCACCTTACTTCCTCCTTTCTCTGGGGAGGCTGATCGCTCCCCCTCTCCCCTCACCACCCCCTGAGGCCGAAGTAATAAGGTAGAGTTTACTTTTGCAACCGATATTGTAATTCTAGAACTGCGTCCTTTACACGATCTGTCTTATTTTACCTCAGAAAGTTGTTTTTGCACGTTCAATATCTTGTTTTTTTGTTTGTATGGTGTTAAGCGAAAAGGGGGGGAGTGGGTGGAGGAAAGAGGTGAAGGGTGCAAAGAGGAAAATGTTTCTTCGTCCGGCCAGTGGGTGATAAAAAAACTATTTCCTCCTCCCCCCCCCCTCTCAAGCTTTGGCTGCGAGTCGATTTAAAGGAACATATGGCATTAAAAGGAGCACAGCTGGAGGTAGCATTTACATTGCCCGTGATGTCAGAGCAGCTGACTCTCACTCCAGCTTGTTCCTGGAGTCAGTGTTGTGCTTTCTCTCGCCTTTCCTACTTTTGGGACACCTTCCTCTGGATACATTTCGGATTTCCAACCTGTTCCCTCCGTGGGTGTCCGAAGAAAAGAGGAGAGAGAAAAAAACCAAAATGTGTTCAGGACATTCAGACTCTCGAGTGAGGAACCCAAAGGGGGCGTGAGAATTTGCTTTTATCCGCGTTGTTGTGGACAAGGTATAAAGTAAACAGTTGTTTGCTTGTAATTCGAGTGATCGTTGATGTAACACTTACTTTGTCTTTTTTTTAAGTCTCTAAAGTTTGGTTACTGGAGGAAGCCAGTTGCTTCGAGTGGTGATTGCCTAATTTGCTTAATTGATAACATTTTTTTTCCTGTCAGCTGTCGTGTTTCACTTGCCATCTGCACCAACTCTGGGCGCTCGATAGAAATTCGTGTATATGTTAAGTTTGTTGGTTTCTTCCTACAGCCCTTTGGGCTGGAGTGCATCTTAAACTATTGATAGCACAGTTTTAATTGCATGCAGGCTGGATTTTTTTTGGGGTTTTAATTTCTGTTCGGTTTTCATGTTTTAGGAGGTTATGCAGAAAGAATGGAGTTTCCAGACCATAGCCGGCAGTTGCTGCAGTGTCTGAGTCAGCAGCGTCACCAGGATTTTCTCTGTGACTGTACTGTTCTAGTTGGAGACGTTCAGTTTCGAGCCCATCGTGCAGTGCTTGCTTCATGCAGCATGTACTTTCATCTATTCTACAGGGACCAGCTGGACAAAAGAGACATTGTGCATTTAAACAGTGACATTGTCACAGCTCCTGCCTTTGGCCTGCTTCTTGAATTCATGTATGAAGGAAAACTTCAGTTTAATAGCCTACCAGTTGAAGATGTGTTAGCTGCAGCCAGTTACCTTCACATGTACAACATTGTGAAAGTCTGTAAGGGGAAATTGAAAGATAAAGAACTATGTGTCGATGAAAAAATGAACAGTAATGCTCTTCGATTGGTCAAAGAAGAGAGTTCTTCAGAAAGTAATGAACTGATACTGCATACGTTTGATGCACAAAGCAAGCAAAATTGTACTATTGTGGGTTATAAAAATCCCACAGTCAGTGAAAAGATTAATGGACATTCTAAGAGATTGTCTGATCTTGTAGGTATAACTTCTGTATCTACAGAGCCAGAATCATGCAATGTAGCAACTGGAAAAACAAAGTCAAGTGTCAATAGTTCTCTAGGACTTTTGCCTCAAAGAACTGTTGACCATATCAAGGCTTCTGCTGATGTGGACTGTGCTCTAGATCTGTCTTTCAAACCTGTGTCTGGAAGAGATTTATTTTACTCCCCCTACGTTTCTGGACAGCTGGCCTCCGACAGGCAACAGCAGGGCACCGCACCACTTGTTGGAGATGAACAAGAGATACTGTCAGACCAGGAGGGAAGTGAAGAAATGGATCCAGTAAGTCAGAATGGCAATTCTGCCAATGGCATGAATCCAGGCTTTGGACCTGTGTTTCCAGCGAATGGTGTGGCACACAATGATGGAATAGAACAAGAACAGGATGGGAGTGAAGATGAAATTCCATCATCTGATATTTCAAACACCAGGATGGTGATGTCGACGGGACATATTTTTATTTGCCCTCTCTGCAGCAAAGGCTTCCCAAGTCCACATGTTCTTCAGCTTCATCTGAGTACTCACTTCAGGGAAAAAGATGGCCCTCGGGCCAAAATGCCTACTGATGGTTCCATGCCTACCTGCTCGCAGTGTGGCAAAACCTTTTCCTGCATGTATACGCTGAAGCGTCATGAGCGAACTCACTCGGGCGAGAAGCCTTATACCTGTGGTCAATGTGGAAAGAGCTTCCAGTACTCTCATAACCTCAGCCGTCATGCAGTTGTACACACCAGGGAGAAGCCACATGCCTGTAAATGGTGTGAAAGACGATTTACACAGTCGGGTGACCTGTATAGGCATATGCGCAAGTTCCACTGTGGTCTTGTCAAGAGCATTGCTATCAGATAATGTTTCAAAGTTTAGCAGCAAATCTAAACATCCTATTTAAAACTGATGTGCATCTCTGGAAAACTTGCATGGTTTCAGTTGAAGTTGAACCAATTCCATTGCATGGCGTCTCTGCATTAAGTGTGTGGAAGAACATTGCTTTCAATATTTTATACATAAAGCTGCAGTACTTAATAGCAAGCAATTTTTCAATATTTTGGTTAATACTGAATTATCATGCTAAAATTATATCATACTTTCCAAAAATGAAAAAATCTGAAACATTTGTCACTAAAGTATATCTTCCCCTTGATTTCAATGCATATTCAATACATCATTTGGGGACAATAAATATCATGTGTAGAGTCTGTCTTTATCAATCATTAATATAGTAACCACATTTGAAAATCAAGAATTCAATTCACTAATTGAGCAATACTTTATTTTACAAGCTACTGTCAAATAAAATATGACCTTGCAAAATAAAGTTTGCACTGGCATATGTTAAATGGCTAAGCCTGGTCTGTTTAAAAACTAAGCAAAGGTTTTTAGAAATCTTATTAAAGTGGTTTTATAGTACATAGTTATTCTCAATGACAATATGAAACTTTACTTACCAAATACCATTCCAAATGAGACTTAAATAAATTGTGCTGTTTTGCTATATAGTACTGCAGTCTTTATCTGTGAATTTGGGACACTCTGGTCTTACCGCCTGGACAAATTCAATTATAAAGTGTTGCATTTTGTTGTTGCTGTGATTGGGCTATAGCACTAAGAACAACTACTAAATGTTATTGCATTCTCCTGATGAAACTTGATACTGTATTTATAGCATTTTGATGGTTTGGGATGCAGTGGTTATTTTGTTTAATGTTCTGTTTAGAAGATTAAATTATAAAATATTTTTTGAACTTTAATTTTCATCAAATCTAGTGGTCTTTTTAAAAATATCAATGCAGCAAATGGTCAATGTTATGAAAATTGAGTTCTATGCCTGACGAAAGATTCGTACAATAGCAATTACTACTGATAATTTTTAGAGTTTTCATATTTAACCACATAAATCTTGTTCTCATGAAACCTGGTATATATATTTTTAATGAGTTTCCTGTTCATTATTGGGTATTACTGAACCGTATCAGAACAACTACAAAGTTGTTTTGAAGAGGTAAAATGTGAATTTAGTTTTTATTTTAAATTGAATATCAAAAAACCATTTAAGGTATATTTTTAAATTGTGTTGCACACATGAAACTATTTTGCACTCTATTGTTTGAATTTCATTAAATTCAATTTACCATAACAACTTAATAAAATAGGCAAGTTCAAGAAAATAAATATTTAAAAAACTGGAGACCTAACCTAAACTATCAACAAGTCAAACAGGTAAAATACATAATAGTTTTGTATAATCAAAAAAAATTATTTATAGATTTTTGTGATCTTTTCAGAGTTGCGTGTATTATTTGTATCCTTGAAATATTAATGGAGCATTTTTTTAGTAACAATGTAGCAGAGGCATTAGAATGGAGTCTTTTTTTACAAAAACTTTATTGCATTTTTTAAAATAGGAATTGCTTCCTTGTTTAAATTTTAACATTTTAGTGTGGTCTTTAGAGGACAATCGGAAAATGAAGGGTTTTTAATATTGATTAAACCTGTTAGCGCTTATTCAACAAGATGTCTTTTCAATTGTTTTTACTTTGCTACTGTTTCAGTGTGTTATAAAACTGTGACAATCGTGACTAGAACTTGTGTGTTTTTAGTTTAAAAAAAATTTAAACTTTGTATATTAAGATTCCTAATTTTGTGTGCTTACATTTTTGTTCAATACAAAGTCTAAATGCCTGTATATTTTGTGAAGACGTGCCTTCATGTATTACCTCATTCAAAGGATTGAATATTCAGTGCACGATTGCATTCTGTTTAGAAAATGAACAACTTATTAAAAGAACTGACATTTACTTCTGAGTGTTTCTTTAATTTAAATTATGAAATATAAGGTAACAATATTGGCAACCATCATTGTATTTGTCTTGCAATTTGTTTGGATTTGATTTATCTGGTGCCTTGCTGAAAAATTGATCTTGATAGGTTCCCATTCCAGGTTTATGATTAAGCATTGCTGTTAATAATATAATTTCTGTCAATTTTAAAAATATCTTTCTGTGGTGCTCACCACACTACAGATGTCCGTTTCATTGTTCTCCACATGATATTTCAGCAACACTTAATGTGTTTTCAGTGGTAAAGTGCCTCGATTTATACAATGCCCAGCTAATAGTGTGCTCAGTGTATGCATGTATTGTAAAATGCCTTAATAATTCATTTATTTCCACTGTGAACAGTGTTTGTTGCCTATCAAGTCTTTGTTTCAAAAAGGAAATCACAAGATTATTTTTGCTGATTGTTTTATAACTGTTTGATATAATTAGGATAAAGGAGTCCTTCTATCGGGATCAATAAGAGGTTGCAATAACAATGCTCCCAGAATATAATGAAATATTTACATCGGGTTGTAATATACTATGTTCACAAGGGTTTTTCTGTTGTCTCCGGAAGGAAGGTTAGCAAAGTCCTCTCATTAAACTAAATAATGTGGTTTCTGCCAAATAAATACCATAAGCATTTAAGAGCCTAATCTTCAGAAAGTACTTTAATATTCACCTCTTAAATTATTGACTGTACTTTCATGACTTCTGCTATATTTCAGGAGGAATGTAAACATTTTCGGTAAAGCACTTCATTTGTTTTGAAGCCAGAACTTGCCGAGATTTACATAACTTCTGATCTAGTGCCATCACTGACAACATTTAATGTGTAAGTTATAAGTTATGGGTTAATATACAACATGAAATTTATTGAACAAAGAAAAGATGCAAGAAACATTCATTTCAGAAGAAAAATGCCAATATATTACCCTGCATTGGTCCATAAAAATCCAAGTTAAATTAACATACTCCAGTTGGAACTAGAAATTTTAAAGTCGACAAATGTAATCACTTTTGTGCACATAAAGGTACCATAGGGAATATTGATTTTGGATGACGCCCTTGCTCCCCCTCCCCTTAGTCGCAACAGACAGATTCCCTTTAGTCCTCGCCTTCCACTCCATCAGCCATCGCATACAACACATAATCCTCCAAAATTCTCCAACAGGATCTTACCACCAGCCACATTTTCCCATCTCCACCCCTTTCCGCAGAGAACGTTCCCTCCGAAGCTCCCTGGTTAACATCCCTTCCCACCCAAACCACCCACTCCCCAGGTAACCTTCCCCTGCAACCGCAGAAGATGCAACACCAATCACTTTACCTCCTCCCTTGATTCTGTCCAGGGACCCAGACAGTCCTTTCAGGTTAGGCAGAGGTTCACTTGCACCTCCTCCAACCTCATCTATTGTATCCGTGGTTCAAAATGTGGACTCTTGTACATCGTCAAGACCAAACGTAGACTGGGCGATCGTATCGCGGAACACCTTCGCTCAGCCCGCCTGAACCAACCTGATCTCCCGGTTGCCGGACACTTTAATTCTCCTTCCTATTCCTACACAGACCTTTTGTCTTGGGTCTCCATTGTCAGAGTGAGGCTAAACGCAAATTGGAGGAACAACATCTCGTATTTCGCTTGGGCAGTGGTATGAATTTGATTTCTCTCACTTCAGGTAGCCCCGGCATCCCCCCCCCCCCTCTCTCTCTCCCTCCCCCACCCAAGTCGCACTAACCTAGTTTTCACCCTACAAACAGCTAACAATGGCCTGTTTCCTTTATCATCGTTACTTTTTTGCATATCTTTTATTCATTGTTCTATATCTCTCCACATCGCCTTCTATATATCTCCATTCCGTTATCCCTAAACAGTCTGAAGAAGGGTCTCAACCCGAAACACCTCCCCATTCCTTCTCTCCAGAGATGCTGTTTGTCCCGTTTTTGTGTCTATCTTTGGTTTTTAATCATAATCATAATCGTAATTTATTACCCAAGTATGTTTTGCAACATATGAGGAATTTGGTTTGCCATACAGTCATACCAAAAAAGCAACAAGACACACAACTACATAAAAATTTTACATAAACATCCACTACAGCGGCTCCTCCACATTCCCCACTGTGATGGAAGGCAATAAAGTCTTATCTTCTTTCCACCCGCGGTCAGGGGAGTCGAACCATCCGCAGCCGGCGATCGAACTCCCACCTCGGGGCGGTCTAAGCTTCCGCATCAGGACGGTCAAAACTCCTGCGGCTTGGAGTTCCCGAAATCGGTCCCTAACCAGGGACCACGAGCTTCACAATATTAAAGTCCACAGCTCCCACAGGTTGGAGCACCAAAGGCCGACCCCTGGCAAAGGGATCGCCCGCTCCGAGATGTTAAAGTCTGCAGGCTCCGCGGTTTTGGAGCTCTGGAAGTCCCAAAGGAGAGGCCGCCAACTCCGCGATGTTAGGCCGCAGTGCAGATGGAGATACGACATGGAAAAAGTCGCAACTCCGTCGAGGAAAAGGATATTTTAAAAAAAGTTTCCCCCACCACCCCCCACAAAAAACTAAAGATAAGCTAAAACATACATTTTACAATGAACTAAAAACACAAAGAATGAAAAAGATGAAGACAGACCATTTAAACCAGCATCTGCAGTTCCTTCCTACACATTAATTTTTTAAAAATCATGTTTTAGGAATCATTGTTGATTGGGAGACCGAGTGGGAGATTGAGGAGTCGGCCATTCCTGGAATAGTCCCATAGGATCTTTTTATCGACTTCCAATGAAATAGCTAAGAGATTGGCATAATACTTTTTCTGAGGTTGCTTGGCTTGATGATGTTGCACCCATCAGTCCTGTTTTGAAGATATCTTGATGAAGACATCATGAATGGGGCTCAGAAATCAAAGTTAGAATAGACCTTAACCATTAATGTTTAAAAGCTAACACATATAATTAAAACATAAAACAATTTATGGCCATTCACAAACTAAGTGCTTAGCTGATGAGCTGTTGCCAACTTTTTTTTTCTTTCTTTCCTAGAGCAAGGGATTTGTGAGTATAAACATAATGGTCTGAAATGTGCAGGCAGTTCAAAAAGATCACTTGGCACTTGGCTGTCGAAGGGAAAATCCTTACATCTGCAGTAGGTCCAGGATGAGCTGATTGATAAATGCCAACACAAACATCACTTCAGTACATAGCTGAATCCTAGTCTTCTGACAGTGGACTCCTGAGAAAGTTCTGGGAATCCCCAGCATTACACTGGGGTATCTGTTTAAAGTGAACGATTAGAATCTCCATTCATTTAAATATAGATTCCTAGAGCTAAGGAACAAAAAAATTATTCAAATAAAGCAACAGATAACTTGTAATGCTTTTAATCAATCTATTTTGTTTCATATTTAATGTTTTCAATTATAGCGTCTAAATGCCTGAATATCCTTCAAAGGTTGTCACCATTGAGGTCTCTTTCCTTCATAGTATTCAACTAACCTGCAGTCTCAGCTCATTTGACCTTCTGCATCTAGTTGAGGTAAGTGCGGGTGTATAGGCTGTGGGCGAGGGTTAAATCCAGTTTGTATTCTGGCTACATCGTGTTCGCATCAATCAGGTTGACTTTAAATGCTCTGGTATGTCCTGATTTTAAATACATTTCGTTGTTAGGTGTGAGGGGTTTTATACACTTAAGTTTGTAATTATTATTGAAGTATATTATTTTTGATGCTTCTTCCCCAGGCTGCTTGTTGTAGTCCGTAATCTTGTGAAGGAACTCATTAATATGCAATTAGAGAAGTTTGAGTTGATTAAAAAGAAACATGTGGGTTTACTGAAGTAATCGTGTTTGACTAACCTGATTAGAATCGTCGAGACCCTTCTTCTGAAGAAGGGTCTCGACCTGAAATGTCACCCTTTCCTTCTCTTCAGAGATGCTGCCGGTCCCGCTGAGTTACTCCAGCATTTTGTGTCTATCACTGTTGTCTATTGGTTTTTATTAATTAAAAAGTTGCAACTGTGTTCCTTTTAACCTCTTATCAATAATTAATTAATCTTAAAACTATGATCCTATGATTCAGTTTTCCTATCAATCTGATTCTTCTCTGACTAAACAATGTTTGGCCTTCTTAATAGATGCAGGTATCTTGTAGGGGAGGAGAATTGCATCGCTATGGGAAAAAATGGAAACGAATGAGCAAATGGCGTTTCAGAACTTGCCTGTTTTTGAATCTATTTCTCACGACTAAGAAAGAATTGATTAGAACCGTGAAGTATTTTAAGGGAGCGAATATGCTATTAAGGAAGACGTTTAATGTTTTCTTTCACCATTTATCAGGTGCTCTTAAATAATGAACCAATCAGACTTCAGAGTTTAGGTTGTAATCTTGCATGTGGCTGATAATATGATACAACCATGCCACCTGGTGTTCAGATGGATGTTTGTCCGCAAGACAAATGAGGGGCCTTGATCGGGTGGATGCACCGAGGATGTTCCCAATGATCGGGGAAACTAGAACTAGGGGACATAGTCGCAGAATAAGGGGGGGCTCTTTTAAAACTGAGATGAGGAAGAACTTCTTCACCCAGAGGGTGGTTAATTTATGGAATTCACTGCCTCAGGGAGCAGTGGAAGCAGAAACGTTAAATATATTTAAGTCTAAAATAGATGTTTTTTTAGCTGCCAAGGGGATAAGGGGCTACGGGGAGAGGGCAGGGATATGGACCTAGGTATGGTTAGTATAGTAAGACCTGAGTGATCTGGACAAGTGTCGATCGCCTGGATTGGGGTCGGAGAGGAATTTCCCGGATTTTTTTCCCGAATTGGACCTGGGTTTTTATCCGTTTTTTTGCCTCCCCCAGGAGATCACGTGGTTCTTGGGGTGGAGAGGGGGATAGCGGTATAAAGGGGAGGGTAGTGTCTTGTGTTCTGTGTCTTGTGTCTACTGTTTGTGGGTAAGTGTGTCTGTTTAGTGTTCAGCCATGAGCGAGTGGCGGTGCGGGCTCGACGGACCTGGTGGTCTACTCTCGCACCTACTTTCTATGTTATGTTTCCCCCCCTCCTCTCTCCCCCCCTCCTCTCTCCCCCCCTCCTCTCTCCCCCCCTCCTCTCTCCTCCCCTCCTCTCTCCCCCCTCCTCTCTCCCCCCCTCCTCTCTCCCCCCCTCCTCTCCTCCCCCTCCTCTCTCCCCCCCTCCTCTCTCCCCCCCTCCTCTCTCCCCCCTCCTCTCTCCCCCCCTCCTCTCTCCCCCCCTCCTCTCTCCCCCCCTCCTCTCCTCCCCCCCTCCTCTCTCCCCCCCCTCCTCTCTCCCCCCCTCCTCTCTCCCCCCCTCCTCTCTCCCCCCCCTCCTCTCTCCCCCCCCTCCTCTCTCTCCCCCCTCCTCTCTCCCCCCCTCCTCTCTCCCCCCTCCTCTCTCTCCCCCCCTCCTCTCTCTCCCCCCTCCTCTCTCCCCCCCTCCTCTCTCTCCCCCCTCCTCTCTCCCCCCCCTCCTCTCGTCCCCCCTCCTCTCTCCCCCCTCCTCTCTCTCCCCCTCCTCTCTCCTCCCACCTCCTCTCTCCCCCCTCCTCTCTCCCCCCTCCTCTCTCCCCCCTCCTCTCTCCTCTCTCCTCACTCCCCCTCCTCTCTCCTCTCTCCCTCCTCCTCCTCCTCTCTCCCCCTCCTCCTCCTCTATCCCCCTCCTCTCCCTCTCTCCCCCCTCCTCCTCCTCTCTCCCCCCTCCTCCTCCTCTCCCTGGTGCACGCATTAATAGTCCCAGTCTTCCCCAAGCTGGTTTTAGGAGTCTAACATTGAAATAAACTATGGCCAGACCAGATATCTCCACATTCAACTTGGGATTGTTTTGTTCCTTGAGATGGTTATCAGCTGGGGATCAAATGGCAATCCAACAGATGCTTCTCTAGGGTAGGGATTCTGCAGCTACCTTTCTTGTGTAAATTTTGAAATTGAAGTCACTGCATGATGCTTTGGTAATCATGCTATTTACAAAACCTAGTTTTCTCTTTTTTTTAGTGCTATCTGCAGAATAAATTTGCTTTCTTGTAGTCTTGGCCATGCATGGAGCTACACATTTCCTGGCAAACTATTACGTTTTCTGTTCGCTCGATTCATTTCACAAACTTGTTGGATGATCTTGCTGGTTGATGTTAAGAATGTTTTTATGGGCTTCAACATTCCTGAGTAGTTGGTTTTTGCCAGCCAGAGTTTCTATATTTGATAACAATTAATTGTGGGGAATTGATCTTGAGGAAGGGCAGGATTAGACTTGCCAACAGTTTATTCACTAATATAAGTTTCACAAAAAGCTAAATTCACTATTTGAAGCTACACTTTAAAATAAATTGTAGTTGGACAGTTTCTTGACCATAATTGATGACTAATTTATCCTGTCCTGATGTGAAGTATACTAGTTTACTGAAACCCCACTAATTAGAAATGAGAACACATTTATTAGATTGGGTGAGATGTCACCAATAAGCAAGTTTATGTAGACTTTACACTTGGAAGACAGTGCAAAAAGCAATTTGATGATCTAAAAATAGTCAAGATGCTTTTCCAGAATAGAATTCTGCAAAGCAAGGCCAGATGTAGAGCTACTTGGCAGGAAAAAAACATACTTCAATAATATGGTAAACTGATATAATTCATTAGCTCTCCAAAAAGGAAGGGAGAACATAGAACAGTACAACAAAGGCCCTTCAGCCCACAATATCTGTGCCGAACATGTTCTAAACTTGTCAGCTCTTCATTTTTGGAATTTGTAAGGGAAAGCAATTAACTAAAAATATTAAAAACTTGACTTGCATGTCCTACAGCACTGCCATTTTGTTGCCAGCACTGAAATATGAAGCAAGACCCTCTTAATTTACAGCAACCTTTTTTGAAGGTGGGGGATGTATGAAAATAGTAGATTTTCTCAATAGAGAATAGGTTGAGAATGGGTCTTGACACAAAACCTCACCGTTCCATGTTCTTCAGAGATGCTGCCTGACCCGGTGAGTTACTCCAGCACTTTGTGTCCTCTTGTGTATTAACCAGCAGCTGCAGTTCCCTGGTTTTATATTTTAAATTGAGAATGGATCATTTTAGCTGTGGTTTTAGCGAAGGTGGTTAGAGATAGCAATTTTTTTCCACCCCATCCAGACATAAATTAACTAAGCTTTTCAAAGGTCTCAAAAACAATTATGGCCTTAGAGCTGATGAAGTAATTAAGAAAATGTTGAAGTTGTTACTGAGCCATTTCATGAAATGTCTTCTGCTTTCTTCAGCTCAGGTGCACAACATGACCTAGATTATTGTAGTTAGTTTGACCTCTGAATTAATTTAAACTCTCTTCCTGAGGGATCTTTCCAGCAGCTATATGACATTTCCCTGTACTGCGATCAACAAACCCGGCTTACAGCCTATCCGTTGTATTTCAGAAATAACCTTAGCAACCTTGTTCTCAGCAGAGGAAGCGTGACTTGGAAGCAATTGGCATTTCCTTGAGCAATAGAGGTCAAACGTGCATAGAGATTCCACAAAACCAGAATGCCCCAGTCATGATGTTTATCATTCATGTGTGTGAAGCAAAGAATGCATTTGGAAACTATTTGTATGAAATGTCTTGCATTGAGTAGGACACATCTTTTTGGGAGAGCCTTGTTTTCTACTGGAACATTCTGAAATATGGGTATAGATTGTATATGATTACAAACAGCATGCACTGTATATATCTAAATTAATTACATGTGCCTATTCTAGCCAATCTGCTGGCAATTATACCTGGTAATACCTGGATGCAAAATTTGAATGATTTTGTGAAATGTACAAGAGCCAGCAGTAGATGAATCATTCCATAACACTGGTTTAGTCTCATTTAGGAGCATTGTGTTCAATTCTGGTTTCCATATTAGAAGATGGGTGCAAGGGCATTAGTGAGGGTGCAGAAAATATTTGCGAGAAAGGTTCCTGGGATGCGGGCTGATGGGTATAAGGACTGGAGAGCTGTGCCTGATTTCTTTAGATTTGAAATTTCCAAGGGGAGCTTTAATATAAGTATATAAAATGGCCAGAGGTCTGGACAGAGTGGGAGGGTCAATGTGGCAGGTGTAACAAAAAGGAGGAATGAAGCAAGAGTAACATGAATAAAAACATTTTAAATTAAATAAAATGCAGCAGATCAAGAATTTTCTGCATGTAGATGTGGTGGAGACAGGTTCCAGTGTGACCACAGAGGATAGTGGACAAAGGTTTGCAAGGCTGTGGAGGAAGGACTAGGGCTGCTGTTAAAGTTGCTCTTGAAAAGGGCCAGTGTGGCTATGGTTACCCAGATGACCATCCCTGGGGATGATTGTATATATTGTTTAAGTGCTTTCACTTTATTTGTTCACCTTTTAAACTAAGAAGCTTTTCATCCAACGCTTTGACTCTCTATACCATAATGAATACCACTAAAGGCATCTCATGCAGGGCATTATTAAGACATTTACAAAACCCCTTTGTGGCCTCTATTTTCTGAAATAAAACAATATGCACATGGAATTTTCTGATTTATTTTCTGCATTGCAGATAATAAATGATCAACTACCTACATTTTTAAACAATGTATTCTTTAACAGCTTTGAATAAACAAAAATCACAAAACTGTAAGGCATCAATCTAACTGATGGATACAAGGACTTTATTAAATTATCTGAGTTAGAACTGATCAATGATATCTTGCTCTTTTATCTATCAGTTTTCATGCCAACAAGACTTGTCTATCCACAAACTGAACGGAGTATAACGATTATACAGATGAAGGTTTGTTGTATACCACAAACAGTCATGGCCATAATTCCTAACAGACTGACTTCTGAATTTTTTAGAATAACAGAGCAGGAGTCAAGCAGAACTCTTGGAGGGAAAATTGATTGGACTTTCTTCACTAAAAAATAGTTAAAAGTAAGTAATATGAGATTTTTCTCCATGTTCTGCACAAAGCTGTCTTATGATTTATATAGCAGTCAGTATGATATTGTGCATGATATATCTCTGCCGTGTGAACGTGGAAAACATTATGCTGAATGTTCACAGGTGATTCGGAACCAAAGATAGGAAAGATTCTGGAAAATATAAATGTGGGCAAGTTGTCCAGCTTGCACCCAGTAGTCGAAAGAATTGGCCAATAACACAGATGCAATGATGTGGGAAATATGGTTCACAGTAATAGCAAAATCAATAAGTGAAATAGAAAATAGCATCCCGAAAGTGGCTGGAAATCTTTTAGAGATTAAGCATGAACAAAGGCAAAATACTGCTGCTACTGATAATTAGACAGAAATAAATACAAGAAATCTTGGAAGTGTTCAACAAAGTAAATAGTATCGGTGAAGGGGGAAACAGTTAATGTTTTAGGACAAAGACCATATTAGAACTGTGTGCCTTGATGAGTATTTCTAGGATCTTATGATTTTATAATATAACTGGATCATAAGAGAGCGTTAGAATGGGAAAGCTGGACTATACCAGATTAATAACTTATTCAAATTGAGGATGAACTAGTCCATCAATCGTAATTTCCAATCCTACCACATATCCTCCAGAATCAAGGTTTATTGATATCATCTCTCAGTCAGCGCTTTATCCCGAGGCAATGACTGCTCATGATTTTAGATAGTGATTTATTTTTTTAGGGTCAGAAGGAGAAATCATCCTGGGAATTTTATTTTTCAATTAGTTCATTCTATTTTCCAATATATTTTGCAGCAAATTACTTGAAACATTGGGATAATAGTTATGATTTGATTAACTGTTGCTGAATTGCATTTCGTTGTCTCTGTACTGTACACTGCACAATGACAATAAAGTTGAATCTGAATCTGAATTCAGCAGGGATTGGACAAATGGGTAAACTGCCCTTGACCTGCATATTAAGTGTTTTCGTTGCGGTACTTTGTTTCTGGTATAAAATTGCTCTCTTTTATGCAGCTTACTAATTTTCAATAATGGGTCTGCACTGCTGTTAAGGCTGCTTTCATTTCGAGCAGTTGATATGGCTACCCAAGTATAACCCTAAAAGGCCTGGCTTAACAGAACATGAACATAAATGGGGCATAGGACATCCTACTGAGCAACTTATTGTGGGAAATATGGTTGAATTTGAATATTAAAAAAATTAACAAAATGTAAGTGCATTTCTATCAATTATTAGAAATGAGGATAAAAATGCTTGTTCCATAATTCTCATTGAACACCCACTGTTTATCAAAAATTATGTGACCAAAATTATGAAGAACATAATGCATCAACAATGCATGATCTCATAGAGGTGTATGAAATCATGAGAGAAATAGATTGGGTAGATGTCTCTTGCCCAGAATAGGTGAATCGAGGACGGGGAACAATCGGTTTAAGGTGAAGGCGAAAATATTTAATAGGAATCTGAGGGGTAACCTTTTCCCACAAGGTGCTGGGTGTATGAAACAAGCTGTCAGAGGAGGTAGTTGAGGCAGGGACTATCCCAACATTTAAGAAATAGTTAAACAGGTACATGGATAGGACTGGCTTGGAGGGATAGGGACCAAACGCGGGTAGGTGGGACTAGTGTAGCTGGGACATGTTGGCCGGTGTGGGCAAGTTGGACCAAAGGACCTGTTTCCACTCTGTATCACTATGACTCTAAATGATTATAAGATCATGCATCATCTGTTGAAAGAGAAACAACTAACATTTCAGATTGTAGACAAAAATGCTGGAGAAACTCAGCGGGTGAGGCAGCATCTATGGAGCAAAGGAATAGGTGACGTTTCGGGTCGAGACCCTTCTTCAGATTAATGGAGAGGCGGGAACCAGAAAGGAAGAGGCGGAGACAGTGGGCTGTGGTGATGAAGCTGAATTTTAGTTAAAATATAAGAAGATATTAAATTGGCTTCTGGGCTAGCTTACAGCTTATATTTAGTCTCAAATTAGGCTTGCCTTAGGTTGCGGGTATGTGAGATAATAAATACCATAACATTGTCTCCCAAGTGACAAGCAGAGAAGAGCTAGATCTCTTTGAAGTAAGATGCCGTAAACAAAGTGGCCAATGTTATGGGGGAGGAGGCGAGAAAGGAAGAGAGAAACAGCTAGTCATATCTGTGAAGTAAGATGCCATAAACCAAATGGCCAATGTTTATGAGGGACCAAATGACAGAGAGGAAGCAGCGAAAGAGCTAGGGTGATCTCTGCGAAGATAAAATGGCCTTATCCAAATAGCCAATGTTTATGAAGGACGAGAAAGGAACCAGGGAAGTAGAAAGATAAAATGTCGTAAACCAAATGGCCAATGTTATCTTGTACTATGTAAACAAAAGGCCTTTGATGTGATGCATTCTGTGGAAACCTTTTCCTGTACCTCTGACCATGACTAATGTCTGAAATGTGCTAAGGGGACAAAAAAAACCCTATTTAAGGCAATGTAATTCTGTTGTTCAGTGAAGTGAACGGAGGACGGTCAAGTGTCTGTAATGGTCACTTGACTGGAGTTCTCGCTCCCTTCCATCGGCCGATGTTAAGTAAAGTTTTGAACTGGTCTACCAAACAGTTTGTGTGGTGTCTGTTTATTAAGAAGCGAACCTGGTTTAGTAGTTAAGAAAGTAGCTGTTTCATTGGCGTAGTTATGCAGGCCTCGCTGGGACCACATCAACGGCTGACTGTGCAAGAGGTTGCAGAGGTTGCCGGGATTGGAAGGGAGATAACTGAGCTCTATCGGCCCCCTTGTAAGACCGACTCCCTAGAAACTCCCGGGAACATCTGTGATCCTTCATCAGACATTGAATTGGTTCCCTGCCGAGGTTCTTAGAAACAGACAAAGGTAAGACCAGTTGGGCTTTATATGTTTTTTTTTAAGAAGGGATTGTGTATGTATTTTTAAGACAGTATTGTGCATGTATTTTTAAGAAGGGCTTGTGTATTTTTAAGAAGGACTTGAGCGGTTTCTCTTTCTATCTCTCTTTGTTTTCTGTTTTTTATCTCTCTCTCCACTAAGGGCTCATCGGCCTCGTTGAGACATCCGTGATTTGTCGGGTTGAGATACGGTGGGTGAGGTGTGCGTCTGGCTTATTGAGACATCCGCAGAGTTGTCTGATTCAGAAATAAGTGGCGTTGTATATTAAAGATTTAAGAAGTCTGCCAGGTTGAGAAACGGGGGTCCCGGTTAGCGAGTCGGCTTCGTTGAGACACTTGGGTCGTATATTAAAGGGTTAAAAAGTCAGCCAAATTGAGAAACTGGGGTCTCGGGTAGCGAGTCGGCCTGGTTGATATATTTGGAACAATTAGTCAGCCAAATTGAGAAACTGGGGTCTCATTAGCGGGTCAGCCTAGTTGATATATTTGGAACGATTCGGAATTAAGAAGTCTGTTTTCTCTCTCTTTCTATCTATCTATGGGGAATGCTCTGGATAACAGTCCAACATATGTGTTATTTGAATCCTAAGTATAATAAGAAATTTAGAATGTTAAGTTACAAGTTGACCAAACGGTTAGGGGATGAAGCCTGGCCAGTAGGGGGAACATGGAATGTAGAGACATTTATATGGGAAAGGAAGGCAGGAAAGAAATGGAAGAAAGGAATTAAAACATGGGACGCAGACGCAGTGAAGAAGCATGAGGAGAGTATAGAGTTTGAAGTTGGATGGATGTTGCATGTCAGAAGGGGATAGAGTTAAGAAACAAGGATAGAACTCGGAAAGGATGGAACGTATTGCAACTAGAATGCCAGTGGGCAGAGGAACAAGAGGAAATAATTAAAAGACAGACAGGAGGTGAGAAACAGGTGATGGTTAGTAAAAATAAACCCAGTACTGGTAAATCCTCTGGAGGAGACTTCATGTCTGGCACGACGACCCTATTTGGTAATGAAGATGAGGAGTTAGGTAATCTTGGGAGATGTCCACCTCCCTATGCCCTACCAGTAGCAATGGCATCTTTACCTGGGACAGTTCCGTCAGTAACATCCCTATACCTTGAAGTTCTGACCTTACAAAGCTCCCCAGGATTGGGAGCACGGGAATGCCTTTCTGTGCGTAATTTGTTTAACGCATTGATGCTACCAGAACAGCTGGTCATTGTTAAATGTACTGCACACACTGGTGCTGGGGACCCTATAGCAAAAGGCAATGAGTTGCCGATAGTGTATCCAAACAATGCAGCCTGTACATCCAAATGCGTAGTGACAGCACGTAAACAGATGCTAGCAAATAGAACGGTCCTGCCAAACATGAAGGAGGTATGTACATTACAGAGGGACGCCTCTCATATATAATAATAACTATGGAAACAAGAGGGCTGTGCCATTGATTCAGCACACCCCGCTTGGACAAGTTGGTGTATACGATACATTTTTACCCGTCTTACCCATGCTGGTAAGGAGGGAATGATAGGATAACAAAGGAAATGTGGTGGCAGGCCTCTGAATGTAAAATTTGCCAACAAAGTAATCCAGGCAAAGCAACTAAGATACCTTCAGCGGTGACGCCAATGCCATCACGATCGTTTGAATGCATACAGATTTATTTTATTGAAATACCAAGGGCCCAGTGTTATAAATATTGCTTAGTGATTTTAGATTTATTTAGCAGGTGGAGTGAAGCTCTACCAACCACTAATAATACTGCTGAAACTATGGTAACATTGTTGTTAAGAGAAGTTATTCCCAGGTTTGGCCTACCTAATGTCATAAGCTCAGACAATGGTCCTCATTTTATTGCCACTATTAATAAGGAACAATGTGCACATTTTAATATTCGACAGCAATTTCACTGTATACACGACCCACAGGCATCTGGGATGGTGGAAAGAGTCAATGGGGATTGCAAAACAAAATTACCCCGGAGGTAAATCCTTTTTCTGACAGGCAACTATGTTATAAAAAAATTGGGGATGAAGGGAAATTTGATGGAGAAATGAGGAAAGAGCTAGGGAGACTGAAAAGTCAAGGGGAGTCTGACTAATCATGATCTGGATCAATGTCCAATTAGGGTTAGGTAACCAGGATTTTGGTAAACAGAAATCTTGTCAGAAAAAGGGAAAGTAAATTACAAAGAGATGTCTTTGAAGATAAAATATTATATACTGCTGGTAAAACAATGTTTTTGTATATATACTGCTGGTAAAACAATGTTTTTGTATATGTACTGCTTGTAAAACAATGTTTTATGTGGAATGTGTGAAATTTGAAGCAATGAGCAAAGTTGTGTATCGCTTTAAGAAGTTTGTCCTTTAAAATGCAAATGGACAGACAGTTTATGGTGTGCTCCATTAAGAAACAGGCATGAATGGGGGGCGAAGCTATACTCGAATGATAAAATGTGTTGGTTGATTATAAATCTTTTGAACCAAGTTTAAAAAAGACTCATCCCGATTAAAGTGTTAAATGAGATTGGAAATGTCAAAATTACAGAGAAAAAGAAAATGTATTATTGATTACTGATTCTGAGTGAGTTCTTTTGGGAAAGATTGTTTTGAGATGATAACAGAAGTTGTCTTTTAAAATGCAAATGAAGCAAGATTACTGTTTGGTAAAAGATAAAGTAGATTGGGGAAGAGAACATATTTGGAGAATTGAATATTTAGGTGGAGAGAGCCTCTTCGGATATTATCGAATTAAAGAATAAATTCAAAGGGAAGTGTTAGGAAGGAACTGGAGATGCTGAGAGATCAAAGGAAGACAAAAGTGCTGGAGAAACTCAGCTGGGGAACAAGATTCACAACTTTTTATTGATACAGGAAAAGCTGCTGTGTCCACCCCCTGGAGAGTGGGGGGAAGCCACTTACAGGCCCTGGGCAATTAACTAATTATGTATGGTCGGCAATTAACCCATGTCTTGCCAGATCTACATTCCCAGGTTGGAGGAGTTTTTGCTGGAAACCAGTGACCAAGGCCATAAAAGCTATACGATGATGGTGCTGGGACAAGAAGAATTGAGACTGTGTTGAAAAGAACAACCAAGTGTTGCTAACAACATGAACTGCTGTAAAGATTGAAGATCATCGTCGCTGGATACATTTGATTGACTGTGAACAGTTTGTGGAAACAAGGACGATGGGCTATTGATGCTCCCTGTATTCTGGGGTGGCCCAGCCCACATGGACTGAACTTTCTTCAGACTGGCAAGCTTGTGGACTAACCCACATTTAAAGGATGGTACACACCTCCTTTTAAACAAGATTGAAGTCAAACATGACAAGCACAGCAAAGATAGCCTGACTACAGACAGTAAGAGGTCTGCAAAGGCCAGTTAAATCTACCTGTTTTTGCCACAACCAAGGCACTGGTGTATTTTTAGGAAACAGTATATTTGTGACAGGCATTGTTATGTTGCAAATGCAGTGCCACACAAGAGAAGCATGAACCAGTTACACCAGCACACGGGGAATTCCAAGCGAAGCCGAATAAAGGCTGAGCAATTTTAATGATCCTTTTCCTGTCCTATGGTAGTATCTTAGTGTCACGTTCGGGGGAGGTTGGTGGCCATTTAAAATGTTTGGAGGGACTTGTGGAACGATTGTCCACTATGAAATAATTGTGTTACTAGTGTACTATTAATTTGTCTGATGAGATGCTTATGGTCTTGCGTATGTACTCAGCAAGGACTGTAGTTGTTATCAAAAATTTGATAAAAGGATGGAATGATGAAGCTGAATTTTAGTTAAAATATAAGAAGATATTAAATTGGCTTCTGGGCTAGTTTACAGCTTATATTTAGTCTCAAATTAGGCTTGCCTTAGGTTGCGGGTGTGTGAGATAATAAATACCATAACATTGTCTCCCAAGTGACAAGCAGAGAAGAGCTAGATCTCTTTGAAGTAAGATGCCGTAAACAAAGTGGCCAATGTTATGGGGGAGGAGGCGAGAAAGGAAGAGAGAAACAGCTAGTCATATCTGTGAAGTAAGATGCCATAAACCAAATGGCCAATGTTTATGAGGGACCAAATGACAGAGAGGAAGCAGCGAAAGAGCTAGGGTGATCTCTGCGAAGATAAAATGGCCTTATCCAAATAGCCAATGTTTATGAAGGACGAGAAAGGAACCAGGGAAGTAGAAAGATAAAATGTCGTAAACCAAATGGCCAATGTTATCTTGTACTATGTAAACAAAAGGCCTTTGATGTGATGCATTCTGTGGAAACCTTTTCCTGTACCTCTGACCATGACTAATGTCTGAAATGTGCTAAGGGGACAAAAAAACCCTATTTAAGGCAATGTAATTCTGTTGTTCAGTGAGGTGAACGGAGGACGGTCAAATGTCTGTAATGGTCACTTGACTGGAGGTCTCGCTCCCTTCCATCGGCCGATGTTAAGTAAAGTTTTGAACTGGTCTACCAAACAGTTTGTGTGGTGTCTGTTTATTAAGAAGCGAACCTGGTTTAGTAGTTAAGAAAGTAGCTTTTTCAGTGGGAGAGCTGGGGAGGGGAAGGAGGGAGAAAGCAAGGACTACCTGAAATTGGAGAAGTCAATGTTCATACCACTGGGGTGTAAACTACCCAAGCGAAATATGAGGTGCTGCTCCTCCAATTTGCAGTGGGACTCACTCTGGCCATGGAGGAGGCCCAGGACAGAAAGGTCGGATACGGAATGGGAGGGGGAGTTGAAGTGCTGAGCCACCGGGAGATCGGGTTCGTTAATGCTGTTGAAGTGCTAAGCCACCGGGAGATCAGGTTGGTTATTGCGAACTGAGACTTACCTGGCAGGGGAGAGACTGTGATCAAAAAGGCCTTTTGGCTAAGATCAAGTCAAGAGATTCAAGATTCAAGAGACATTTATTGTCACGTGCACCAATTGGTACAGTGATATTTGGGGTCACCATACAGTCATACGAATAAAAAAAGAACACAACACACGATTTAACATAAACACACAGCGGAATCAAAGTTTCCCACCTGCCAAGGCACCAAAGTTTAGTCATCCTCCTCTTTGATGTTTTTTGTTGCTACGAGTAAAAGAGACTGTTTTTATCAGAACAGTTCTGGCGGTTCTCCCAGGACAAGGGTCATGGATCACGGAACAAAATTGGAGGTCACGTCGGTGACGAAGAGTCTGTCAGTTGCTGGCTTAGAGGTGGTTCCATGCTGTTGGGTAACCAACCTAACACCTCATCCAGTCACAATGGCAGCAGCAACTGGAGCAGGTGGACAGGGTATCCGCAATACCCGGCGAGTCAGTGTGAAGAACCTCAGCAAGCGGACTCCCTGCTCACGGGACCTGTTCGTGAGGAAGGTCTTGTTAGAGGCCTGCAAATTCGAGGCCAAGGACATCTGCATCCAGGACTTCCCGGGTAATGGATACTTTGACGTTACGTTCAAATATCCGACGGGATGGCGGAAGTTGATGCAAGACTTCCGGGCGAAGGGGAACGAAGCTCAGCTGTCACTACTAAAGGTGCAGCCTCTCTTCACCCCCCACTCAGAAGGAACGGATGATCACGGTGCACATGTTCCACCCACATGTGCCCGTCGTAGATGTCCTCACCTTCCTGGCTCGTTATGTCGAGGGAGCAGGGAACTGTGTGGATGTGAAGGACCTGTTCGGGAGCTGGACGAGCAAGCGGCAAGTGAAGGTGAAGCTGAGGGTGGACGTGAAGGGAGTCATCATGCACCCTCCCTCGGTGTTCGCTATCGGAGGGAACCAAGGGTACATGACCTATGCGGGGTAACCCAGGCTGTGCAGGAATGCAACAAGCCTGGGCATGTGGCGGCCCAATGCAGTGCAGTTGGCTGCAAGAACTGCAAGCTGGAGGGCCACGAGACAACGGACTGGCAAGTCCGCAAGAAATGCAACCTGTGTGGGGAGGCAGGCCACTACAGGGCCTGCCCTAATAGAGCCTGCACCTACGCACAGGCGACAAGAGGGGCTGTTGCCAACACCCCCAGGGTGGGCGAGACGCCCCCCACCACTGCCAAGACACCAGCAGAAAGGGAGAACAGGGATGAGGACAGCCCGACCACCTCGAGAGCCCCAGCGCCCTGTCCAGGAGGGAGAGTCGATGGAAGAGGGAGGAACAGCAGGAGGAATGGCAGGTGGTGAACAGGAAGAAACACCGGAGGGTTCTCCCCAAAGAGCCAAGGCCAGAAGGGACGGGTAAGTCCAAGAAAAGAGTTCTTTCCCAGACAGACGCCAGCAACCTCTCCTCGTCGGAGGATGAGGTGACATCGAAAACCCGACGACGGAGGCAGAGGAAGAAAACGAGTGAGGAAAAGGGAAAGGCCATGCCTATTGTCCCCCAGCTCCAGGAGACCGGGAGCAGTGCAGCGGCCAATGGGCCCCAGCTCCGGGAGACTGGGAGCAATGAATCAGCCACCGTACCCCAGCTACAGGAGACAGATGGGGTGGTGCTCCCAGAAGGGGGTGGAACAAGGTGGGTCCCCCTGACGACAACTCCGGTTACGCCTTGAGGATGCCGGCACCCAGGATCTGAGCCCCTGAAAGGTGCTGCAATTCACCAAAGCGGTTGGCATGAGGGGATAAGATGACGGTCAGTGACTCTAAAGGACAATGGAGCTAAAAGTGGCATCATTAATCGTGCGCAGTGTGAAGACCTTGCAGTACCTGGCCAAGGTCAAGGCGGATGTGACTTTTCTGCAGGTATGCGGGCTGCCACACCTCCGCTGCTATCGGAGGTGGTCGCGATGGTGGCGGTGTGGTCGGGAGGCAATGACTGTCGCGCTTCCAGTCTAGCGAGCTTGCTGCGGGGAGGGAGCTTCACCATCACTGAAGTCAGGGAGGTGGTTGGGGGGGCATCCGCTCGTGGTGGATATAATGTACCAGGGCTCTCCGCTCCGGCTGATTAATGTGTACGCCTCACCCGTGCGGAGCGAGCGGCTGGCCGTTCTCCAGCGGCTCCCACCGCTGCTGGCCACGTCCCGTCCGCTCGTTCTGGCCGGTGACTTCAACTGCATCATTGATGAGGCTGGACGATCCGGCAGTGCCGACAACAGTCTGGACAGCACCTCCAAGCTCCTGCTGGAGACGGTAAAAGATGCAAAGCTGCGCAACGCCTTCAGCAACCCTGCAGGCGGGTCCGAGTCGAGGTTCACCTGGTCGAGATCGGACGGTTCAGGCCAGTCCCGGATAGACTTCCTCTTCACTCTGTGGATTGCAAGTATGTTGGACACCGCTCATCTTGAGGAAATGCGATTCCTCCTAATGGATAAATCAGACCAATTCATAACGAGTTGGTCTCCATTCGTCGTTTTTTTGGAATCATATGGTGCAACACAATTGTAAAAAATAACTGTTTCAGGACTGGACGAGGGTTGGTCAAGACTATAAATAATGATCTCCTTTTCTTTTTTTATTTTATTTTATTTTCTCTATTCTCTCTCTCAACTTTCTTCATTTACTCGTTTTCTTTTTTCACACACTATATATTTCACATCTTTCTATCCTTTACTATCTAACTTCTTTTTCTTATTCTAATCTTTTTTCAGTGTAATAAAAAAAAAAAAGAAGTTGTACATAAAATGTATTATGAAAATATATATTAGGCACTTTGGTGCCATATGACTGTACTTACTTCTAATAAAATAAAATATTTTAAAAAAATTGAAAAAATAAAAAAAAGACTTCCTCTTCACATCTGTAGATGGTTTATGCATGCAACCAATAATGTAGCTACCTCAGTACCACTAACCACGCCTTAGTTATCAAGTATAATAACACTCTCTCTTCCTATCTCTCTCTCTCTCTCTCTCTCTCTCTCTCTCTCTCTCTCTCCAGCACGGTGACAGACTGCGTGCAGTTAGTGCTGGATCATGTTTAATCTGTGTGCTTATTAAAGAGTTAAGTAAAGTTACAAGTGTGTGAGATTCACTTCTTTACATGGTGTCGGCAAGTTAATTCTCGCGCCTCCTGTTTATCGGGTTTTATTTCCCGAGTTTGTTTCTTTGTTGGAGTTTTACTCTCCTTGTGTCACCATGGCATCCTCATGCCGCAAACCCGCGCCCCTGGTCTTTGATGCAGACATAGCGGAGCGCTGGGCGACTTTTGAGATGGATTTTACCCACTACATGAACATTGCTCATCGCAACGATCCTGATGCCGTTAAAGCTTCCCTTTTTCTAAATCTTGCTGGTCCTGATGCCATGAGGAGAGCACAAGCCTTCACCTACAGTCCCGCAGTTCGGGATGAACATGATCAGGTCCAAGTACCTGCAGAGTCTGCCGACGACCCGGTATGTCTGTTGCGAAAATTCGCTGAGCTTTGTGACCTGCCCTCTAACCGCATTTTAGAGAGAGCCAAGTTTTTTACGAGAAAGCAGCAGCATGATGAGCCTGTTGAATGTTTTATTGCTGATCTGCGTTACCTCGCTCAGAGGTGCCAATTTGATAATATGACTGAACAGCTTACTAGAGACATTCTAGTGACAGGGATGCTCGATCAGAAATTACGATCGGCGCTACTAAGTAAACCAGATCTTACTCTAACCGAAGCCATGCACGCATGCAGGTTAGCCGAAGTCGTTGACCCGCTGTTCGGACAGCGGGTGTCTGATAATAAATCGATTAATTTAACTGGTCTCAACAGGTCTTAACGTCCTAACATAGTTAACACCAGACCCATGTCGTGGGCCATCTACGTCCCCGGCGGCCAAGGCATTAAAAAATGCCCTAATTGCAGTTATGTGCATTCAATGCAGTCGCAGTGCCTGGCTTACGGAAAATCCTGCAATTTCTGCAAGAAATTGAACCATTTCTCGGCTGTCTGCCGCTCCCGTGGGAAACTTCCCCCAGCTTCTAGACAAGTCCTAAACAACTTGGTGCAAGTTGATAGCGAGTTTGGTTCCCAGTCCTCTCTCGACACTGCCCACGACTCTGAGCCAATTAGTTCTCAAGGAGATGCTAGTGTTTTCACACTCCTACACGCACCTGCTCGACTCACAGATCCTTCGGTCCTCGTTACTGTCAACAATTCGACCTTCTCTGCTAAGCTCGACACGGGGGCGAAGGTCAATGTTATGTCAACAAGCCTGTTCAGAAAGATTAGGCACAATGAGCAACTAAGTGCTGACCGTTCGACTTTACATGCTTACGGGGGCGAGGTGCAGAAGCCACTGGGCAAGGCCATTTTCAATTGTGTGCTGCAGAGGCCATCGCGGGCTCTCACGTTCTATGTTCTCGACTCTGTGTGACTTTGTTGGGCAACCAGGCATGCCAGGACCTGGGACTAGTCTCGTTCGACCACACTGTCCATGAGGTGCGGGTGATGTTGGATCCGATATCTGAGTACCCGGACCTGTTTGATAATGAGCTGGGCAAACTGCCTTTCGTCTACAAGATCGCCACCGACCCAAAGGTGGCGCCTGTGGTCCGTGCACCACACAGAGTATCCCTCGCTATGAAGCACAAGGTTGAATCGATGCTGAAGAGCATGGTCGTGATAGGAGTGCTGGAGGCAGTTAGCGAGCCCACCGAGTGGGTCTCCACCATGGTTGCCACGCTAAAAAAGGACAAGAATGAGATAAGAGTGTGCATCAACTCAAAGGACCTGAACCTCGCAATTAGGCGACCACACTACCCCATGAGAACCGTGGAAGATGTTGCGGCTCAAGTCAGCCAGGCCACGGTTTTCTCCGTCCTCGATGCCAAAAGTTCCTTCTGGCAAATACCACTCGACAAACGCTCCTCCGATCTTACAACGTTTGCTACTCCCTATGGCAGATTCAAATTCCTGCGGATGCCATTCGGAATCAACTCTGCCAGCGAGGTGTTCCAGAGGTCCATGGAACAGCTGTTCGCTGGCATGCCGTGCGCCATCATCGTGGATGATATCCTAGTCTACGGGGAGAATGCCGCCGAACATGACAAAAACCTGCGCCGGGTCCTGGACCGGGCTCGACAGATCAATTTAAAACTGAACATAAAAAAAGTGCAGATTTCGCGTCTGAAGTGCCTTACGTCGGACACATCTTCACTTCTGATGGACTAAAGCCTGACCCACAAAACACTACTGCAATTTCCGAGATGCCAGCTCCAACCGATGTCCTCTGTCTGCAACGTTTCCTGGGCATGGTCAATTACCTCGGTAAGTTTATTCCTAATCTCAGCGAGCTGAGCTCGCCCCTGAGGCAACTAACTAAAAATGACACTGCCTGGTCCTGGTTCCCACAACACCAACAGGCTTTCAAATTTCTGAAATCCAAGCTGACCAGCACCACGACACTTAAATTCTTTGACCTGCGCCGTCCCATTGTTGTTACCTGTGATGCCTCCCGTTTTGGACTCGGTGCTGCTTGCCTGCAGCTCTTTGATGACGGATCGCTGTTACCTGTTTCGTATGCCTCGCGAACCATGACCGACACGGAGCAACGGTATGCTCAAATCGAGAAGGAGCTCCTCGCGGTTGTGTTTGCTTGTTCCAAGTTTAAAGATTTTCTTTTCGGCAGCAGATTCACGGGCGAGACCAACCACCAGCCACTAGTGACAATTCTTAGCAAGCCCATAGCGGTCATCCTGGGGTCGATGCCACTATTTCTCATGCTCAGGGACAATTCTACTGGCCTGGTATGGCCAAATATATCAAGGACCGAGTTTCCTCCTGCTCCACCTGCAACAACCTCGCCCCGCACCAGCAGCGACAACCCCTTTTGCAGCAGCCGGCGCCCGCCATGCCCTGGACATCGCTGGCTGCCGACATATTCGAATGGCGGGGCAAGCAGTTTCTTGTCCTGGTGGACTCATACTCCAACTGGTTCGAGGTGGACCTGCTTCCTTCAATCACCTCCGAGATGCTCATCAGCAGACTGCGCAGGCACTTCACCACCTTCAGTGCCCCTGTCCGTTTACAAACTGACAATGGCCGACAATTTACCAGCGCTGAATTCAAATCTTTCGCTGCCAAGTGGAACTTTCATCATTACACTGGCAGCCCGGAGTATCCACAAAGCAACGGCCTTGCCAAGTGCGGAGTGCTAAGGGTCTGCTTGAGCAGTCCCGCCTGTCTAACTCCGACTTCTACCTGGGCTTACTTAACCTCCGTAATATCTCCCGTGACCCGACCATGGGTTCCCCTGCCCAGCGTCTGATGTCGAGGACAACCAGGCCACCTATGCCGATCGCTCAACAGACCCTGCTACCCAAGGTATTCGAGCCTGCCGTTGTCCAGCAGCGGATTGAACAGAAGCATGTGGTTCAACGGCGTTCCCACGACAGGTCCTGCCGCCCGCTGACGTCCCTACAGCCCAGGCAAGTCGTTCGGTTGCAAACTAGCACCGGCTATTCCCGTCTCGTGACCGTAGTTGGTGTGGCTGATTCGCCTCGTTCTTACCTGGTGGACTATGAAGGGACTGTCTATCGTCGGAGCCGTCAACACCTGTTGGCTGTGAACGAGCCGAAGCCTCCACCTGCGGGTCCTTGTGCTCCACCTCTGCGGTCCCAGCCTGCCCCTGCCGGCTTTCCTGCTGATCCCTGCATGCCCCAGACCCCTCACTTGTTGCGTTCTCCACCGCTGCCGCCAGGTTCTGGCCGGTTAGCCTCCCCTCCTGCACGTTCTCCCTCCCCTCCTGTCTCCCCTGCAACGGATGCGTCTCCTCCTGGTTTAACTTTCTCGCCTACTCTGCTGCGCCTTCTCTTCTTTCCGATGGGGGGGGGGGAAGGTGTTGTATGCACGCGTTCGGGTCGCATTGTTAAGCCGCCTGTCCGCTATGGTGACTTTGTTTAGATTCGTATATTTTATATAATCACACTGCCATGGCTCTATTTCAATTCTGATTTCTAAGGGGAAGGATGTAGATGGTTTATGCATGCAACCAATAATGTAGCTACCTCAGTACCACTAACCACGCCTTAGTTATCAAGTATAATAACGCTCTCTCTTCCTATCTCTCTCTCTCTCTCTCTCTCTCTCTCCAGCACGGTGACAGACTGCGTGCAGTTAGTGCTGGATCATGTTTAATCTGTGTGCTTATTAAAGAGTTAAGTAAAGTTACAAGTGTGTGAGATTCACTTCTTTACAACATCGAAAGCCGTCACGGTCAGACACACCGACCTCACGCTGGTGTTCTTCTCTGACCACTGCCTCCTTCAGGCTTCCTGTCACCTACAGGAGGACCGGAAGGCAGGCAGAGGGACGTGGAAGTTAAATGTGAAGCTGTTGACCCCAGAGAACATTGAAGAGCTAAAGAGGGACTACGCATGTTGCAGAATGGTGAAGCCCCTCTTTGACTCCCCGACACACTGGTGGGAAGCAACCAAGGAGAACATTAACAGGTTCTTCATATTTAAAGGGGTCCAGAAAGCAAGACAGTCAGAGGGAATTGTGTCAACTCCAGACAGATATGCAGCAACTGCTCCTTCTGCAGTCGAGAGGGGAGGATGTGAGGGAGGAACTTAGAGAGTTGAAGGGCCAGCAAGCTCGGCTCTTTACCTCTGAATCCTCTGAAATCATCTTCCGATCCAGGGTCCGCCACGTGGAGCAGGATGAGACGTGCTCACGCTTCTTCTTCCATAAGGTTCACAGGGGGAGCTCTGTGATGAACAGCCTTAGGGAGGAGAATGGCTCGGTAACATCCTTGCAGACGGATATGCTGAGGATCTGCAAATCCTTTTTTACGGATTTGTACGACAGAAATTCCACAGACAGCACCACCTCCCAGAACCTCCTGTCCTCTATCACGGAGGTCTTGGAGGGCAGCAAGTGTGAGAGTCGGGACCAACCACTGACCCTAGAGGAGCTGACTGGCTCCATCCGTTCCTTTGACTTGAGTAAAACTCCCGGAAGCGATGGCTTACCGGCCGAGTTGTATTGGGCTCTGTGGGACTGGGTGGGCCCGGACCTGCTGGAAGTATACAACGACATGCTTCTAGCTGGCAGCATGTCAGACTCCATGAGGAAGGGCAGCATCACCCTAATCTACAAGCAGAAGGGGGAGATGAAGGATATAAGGAATTGAAGACCCATCACATTGTTGAATGTTGATTATAAGATCCTGTCTAAGGCCATCGCCAACCGGGTCAAGTCTGCTCTGGGACGGATGATCCACCCGGACCAAACCTGTGCTGTACCTGGCAGGAAAATCTCAAACAGCCTGGCGCTGCTGAGAGATACCATTGCCTACATGCAGGACAGATGGGTGGATGCCTGCCTAGTCAGCTTGGACCAGGAGAAGGTCTTCGACAGGATATTGCATACGTACATGAGGGACGTGCTCTCCAAAATGGGCTTTGGGGAGGGAATCAGAAATTAGATCCAACTGCTCTACACCAATATCCGTAGTGCAGTCCAAATCAATGGGTGGGAATCAGACAGCTTACCCGTCAGGTCTGGAGTCGGGCAGGGTTGCCCTCTCTCCCCTGTCTTGTTCGTCTGTTGTATTGAACCTTTTGCCGAGTCCATCAGGAAGGACGTGAGCATAAGAGGAGTGACATTGCCAGGCAGTGGGGGCACTCGGGTCAAAACCTCCCTGTACATGGACGATATCGGCGTCTTCTGCTCGGATCCAGGGTCAGTCCGCAGGTTGATCAGCATCTGCGACCAGTTTGAGTCGGCCACGGGTGCCAGGGTGAGTGAACCGCAGGAAGAGCGAGGCCATGCACCGATCTTCCGTCGCCTTCACCATCAAGCCTGACTTCTTGAAGGTGCTGGGGATCTGGTTCGGGGGGGCTGAGGCATGTGACAAGAATTGGCTGGAGCGGGTAGCCAAGGTGGGGAAGAAGCTGGAGCTGTGGAAGCAACGCTCCCTCTCCATAACGTGGAAAATTTGGTCATCAGGTGTGAGGTGTTCTCGGGGCTGCTGTACTTGGCGCTAGTGTGGCCTGTCCCTCCTTCCTATGCCACAGGGATCACCCGGGCTGTCTTCCAGTTCATCTGGGGGTCGAGGATGGACCGGGTGCGACAGGCCACAATGCACAAGTCGGCAGGCAACGGGGGTAAAAGCGTGCCCAATGTCGCCCTCACCCTGATGGCCACCTTTGTGTGTGGCTGCATCAGGGGAGCGTAGATCCAAGGCACGTGGGCACCAAGTGTCAATACCTGCTGAGGTTCTACCTGTCCCCGGTGTTGCGAAAGATGGGCCTGACGCAGATGCCATGCGATGTGCCAGTCAGCTGGACATTGCCGCCCCATCTGTCTTTCATGGAAAGGTTCTTCTGGACCAATACCTTTGACCACAAGTCCATCGGGCAGTGGTCAGCACGCAACGTCCTGCAGACACTGCAGGGAAAAGACTCCATGGATCCGGTGGCATGGTTCCCAGAGCAGACTGCCCAGCTTGTCTGGCAAAATGCCTCATTGCCAGAACTCACCAACAAACACCAAGGCCTGGCTTGGCTGGTGATGAGGGGAGCCCTCCCAGTCAGATCGTGCCTGCACCTTCGGAACCTCACTACCAGCGCACGCTGCCCTCGGGATGGCTGCTATGGAGAGGAGATGGTTGCCCACCTCTTTGCAGAATGTGGATTCACAAAGAGAGTCTGGAGGGGTCTGCAAGGGTCCCTGTCACGGTTTATTCCGAACAGCTCCGTCACAGAGGACTCCGTGATTTACGGACTGTTCCCAGTCCCGCATTCAGGGACTGACATCGAGTGCTGCTGGAAGGTCATCAACTCGGTGAAAGACGCTCTTTGGTCTGCCCGAGCGTTGTTCACCACGCAGCGGAGCGAGTTGTCCGTCGGGGAATGTTGCCGACTGGCCCGCTGCAGGCTGCAGGAGTACGTGCTGAGTGATGCACTGAAGCTCAGTGCAGCCAATGCCAAGGCTCAGTGGGGGAGGACCACAGTCTAGGTTCCTTCCACTGCTGGACATGGGGGGCAGGGTGTGGTGGAGACGCCCCTCAAAATAAGGGAAGGGATTACATGCCAGTGGAGTGGCAAGGGTGGGGGATAAATTTGTGAAATTTGAGCAATGTATGTAGACTGTATTGAATATTTTGTATAGCCTCCGAAAATGTCAGATGAATTTTTTTGCACGGTTCATGTATTGTATATATTTATTACCTGAATTAGGTCTATTTTGAAAAAAAACAAGTTAATGCGAACTGTGCGGCGGTGTTGGGCAAAGCGATCACTGGTCTCACCGATGTAGAGCAGTTGACACCTAGAGCAGCGGATGCAATAGATTAGGTTGGAGGAGGTGCAGGTGAACCTCTGCCTCACCTGGAAAGACTGCTTGGGTCCTTGTCTGGTCGAGGGGGGAGGTAAAGCGACAAGTGTAACATTTAAAATTTATAGGCCTTCATCAGAACTGGTATAATTAAACATTCTTCATTTCTAAAATTTTAGAAACGAGGTGGAATGACAAATGTCCTCTTTGTTCCTGCAACTTCACTTGTCTTACCCCCTCCTTCCCAACCCCCCATCCCCGCTCTCTTTATTTCAAAGTTGTTTCTCCTCTAACTTTTTGAACATATGTTGGAATGTCAACAATCAGGAATGTTAACTCTTGTTTCTCTCTTCGCAGATATAACCTGACCTCAGTATTTAAAGCATTTTTGTTATTGCAGATTGTTATCTGCAGCATTTCTCTTTCATAAAGTATATGCGCAACAATAGACTTGTGGGGATGAAAGACAAAAATATAGTGAATAATGCTGAGTTTGTAGTGCTGATGCAGATACTGTTGAGTTTCCTTGAATGCTATATTTAAGGCAGTTCAAACAAATACAAATTCCCAAGTTCTCTCTTTCAGACATGAACTTCCAAAATGCTAATGTAATATGTTTTTTTAAGATGTTATGGGGTTCAGTGCTGGGGATTCAAGTTGCAATTTATATAAATGACTTGGATGAAGGTACCGAATGAAATGCAGATGCCGGTTTACAAAAGACAAAATGCTGGAGTAATTTGTCACCTGGACGAATGATTGCTAGACTTCATAGTAGGTAAAAAAGTAAATTGTAAAGAGGACATAAAGACGTTTCAGAAGAGTTACATGTTGGTTAAGAGAGTGAACAAAAATCTGGAAAATTAAGAATAATGTTAGAAAATATGAAATTGTACATTGCGGCAAGAATTTTTTTTTAATGCATATTGTCTAAATGTTGAGTGATTGGAGAGTTCTGAGATGCAGAGGGTGTCTTGATACATGATTCTGACAAGGCTAACATCATTGGACAGTTCTGAGAATGAGGTTGCGCTTCAATTGCACAGGATGTTGGTCAGACTACATCTAGCATATTATGTACAGTACTGGTTCTATGTAAGGAAGGATGTTAACACATTGATAGAAATTTAGCGCATACTTTGTTGTTGTTGGCTACCCAAGCGGAATATGATGTGTTGTTCTCAGGGCTGGATTTAGATGAAGAAAGGCCCGAGGCTATTCCACGTGAGGACCCTCCCAATCCCCCACCCCCACGACGAGAGGAAGATGGAAGAGCCCACCAGATTGACACCGATGTGCAGCCGAGCATGGCCAATGAGATGAGGGCTGTAAAGCTGTGCTTTTTATTTATTGCCAGTACTAGTGTCGAGTTATCGGCTTAAAACACTATTATTCTGAAATGGAGGGCAAGGAAAATTACTGAAGTGTTGTTTAGAGACTACAGTGCGTTGTGACAGCATATGTAAGAAAGGCCTATGACAGTGTCAAAAATATTATACACCAGGCCCGTACGAAGCTTTTCAAAAGGGGGGGGGTAGCATGGCAGGATTACAAAGATTTTGTGTGAAATAAGTGCACGCAAAGGATATCACAAGCTCGAAGCTCAAAGACACTTGCGGCTGGGGTCCAGGGCCCTGGAAGCTCTGGGGTTTTAGATGCTCTCTGGTGCATTCTGAGCCTTATTTTGGAGCATTTTTGCACCAAATTTATGACCAATATTTCAGAAATAATTTTGGTTGAGTCAAGAGTAATGAGTGGGTCATTGTTGTATACATTTTTTTAAAATCAAGAATTGAAGCTGTCCTAGTTTTAATAATCAAGTTGTACTGTAAAATGTTATGTAGAATGTTATAAAGGAGCATGCAAACACTGCAAATAAAATACTGTAAGTTTTTGCAGTAAATAAAACCTCTTTTTAGAAATGTCTGTTGGTTTGATTGCCTATTACTGTTCGACTGTGTTAGTGTGTGCACATTAAAAATATGATGCAAAATGAAAGTCACAAACAATGGAATACATATTTTTCAGTATTATCAAGGAAAAGAAAGCAGTTCTAATTGTTTGATATTATTCATATGGAGGAGAAAATATAATTGCTCTAAAACCTACCTTAATTTTGCAAACTCACTAAAGATAATCCCCCTTTCCCTCTCCTCTCACCTTCTTCCTTCCCCTCCCTCCCCCTCTCTCTCCCTCCCCATCTCTCTATCTCCCCATCTCTCTATCTCCCCCCTTCCCCTCTCTCTCTCCCCCTCAATCACTCTCCCCCTCCGCTTCTCCCCCCCCTCTCTCAACCTCCCTTTCCCCCTCTCACATCCCCCCCCCTTTCTCTCCCTCTCTCTCCCACCCACGCAGCAAGGCTCCGACTCCACGCCACAGACACCGCAGCCCACCCCCCCCCTCACCCACGGCCCGGAGAAATGGGCACTCCTGCAACGCAATATTCCACCACTTACCTGGAATAGACACCTAGGATCTTTGGTAGACACGAGGCATCGAGATGATTGTGTGGAGTGCAAATGGAGATCTGAACCCGCCCGGGCCCACTGCGCATGCGCGGATAGACAGCGTCATTTTACGTCACTACTGCGTCACCGGCATCCCCCAACTGTGCAGGCGTGGATGGTCACAATTGTTTTCCCCAAAACTTCCAACGGGCTTGAACCAGAATTTTGGGTAATTTCCATCAAAGTGGACACGCTGATAGCGCTCCAATTTCTTTTTTCTCTGGATTTTTTTTACTCTGGGGGAAAAAAACACCTTGGCCGAAGGCCCCCTAGATTTTGAGGCCCTAGGCTTCAGCCTATGAAGCCGATAGGTAAATCCGGCCCTGCCGAGGCCTCCCTAGATCTCGAGGCCCTAGGCTTAAGCTTGTGAAGCTTATACGTAAATCCGGCCCTGGTTGTTCTTCTAGTTTGTGTTTGGCTTCACCCTGGCAGTGGAGAAGGCAGAATGGGAAGGGATGCTGAAATGACTGGCAACTGCGAGCTCCGGGGTGGCCATTACGACAGAGCATGGGAAGAGTAGCTTGGGAGGTATGAACGCATCGGGGAGGCACATAGAATATAGGTGCAGGAGTAGGCCATTCGGCCCTTCGAGCCTGCACCACCATTCAATATGATCATGGCTGATCATCCAAATCAATATCCCATACCTGCCTTCTCTCCATACCCCCTGATCCCTTTAGCCACAAGGGCCACATCTAACTCGCTCTTAAAGCTAGCCAATGAACTGGCCTCAACTACCTTCTGTGGCAGAGAATTCCACAGATTCACCATTCTCTGTGTAAAAAATGATTTTCTCATCTCTGTCCTAAAAGACTTCCCTCTTATCCTTAAAATGTGACCCCTTGTTCTGGACTTCCCCAACATCGGGAATAATCTTCCTGCATCTAGCCTGTCCAACCCCTTAAGAATTTTGTAAGTTTCTATAAGATCCCCCCTCAATCTTCTAAATTCTAGCATGTACAAGCCGAGTCTATCCAGTCTTTCTGCATATGAAAGTCCTGCCATCCCAGGAATCAGTCTGGTGAACCTTCTCTGTACTCCCTCCTATGGGTGTTCAGTATTGTTATCAAGGAAAAGAAAGCAGTTCCAATTGTTTGATATTATTCATATGGAGGAGAAAATATAATTGCTCTAAAACCTACCTTAATTTTGCAAACTCACTAAAGATAATCCCCCTTTCCCTCTCCTCCCTCCTTCTTCCCCCTATGACCTATGATACTATGACCACAGAGAGAGTGGTCCTTTTGGAGAGCAGGAAGGGAATAAGAGGGGAAGATGTGACTGGTTGAGGGATCCCATTGTAACTGACAGAAGTGGCAAAGGAGGGTATGCTGGACGTGGAGACCAGTGGGGTGAAAGATGAGGACCAAGGGATGGCCATCTCTGTAGTCTGGCAGAAGAGGGTAAGAGCTGACATGTAGGACATGCAGCAAATGCAACTGAGGGCTCCATCAACCACGATTCTAATTTGCTACAGGAGCACATTTTCTAGACTTAAACTTGGAATATACTGAATGTCTAAATGAGAAAAGATTGAACAAGCTTGGCTTGTATATGCTGGAGTTTGGAAGAGGGTGAAACTATTTGTTTGAAACATTAAAGCTCCTGAGTGGCACTAACACAGTGGGTGTGGAGAGGATGTTTCCTTGTGGGGGAATTTAGAACTAAGAGGAATTGGTTAAATATAAGTGGCTATCCAATTAAGATGAGGTGATTTTTTTTCCCTTAGAGGAGCATGAATCTTTAGAACTCTTCTTAAAAGGGCAATGCAAGTCTTGCAATGGTTTTAAGTGAGAGCCAGAAAATCGGTTTCAGGGTATAAAGTGATTTATCTACTGCCCAGAGTAGGGGAATTGAGAACTAGAGGACATAGATTTAAGGTGAAGGAGGAAAAATTGAATAGGAACCTGAGGGTTAACTTATTTACTCAAAGGGTGCGGGGTGTATGGAACGAGTTGCCGGAGGAGGTAGTTAAGGCAGGTATGATTGCAACGTTTAAGAAACATTTCGACAGGTACATGGATAGGATAGGTTTAGAGGGATATGGGCCAAATGCAGGCAGGTGGGACAAGTGCACTTGGGACATGTTGGTCGAAGTGGGCAAGTTGGTATAAAGGGCCTGTTTCCATGCCGTATGATTCTATGGTAGACAAGAATGTGTGGTGACAGTCAGAAATTGTGGTTGCAATTAGATCAGCATTCTCCATTCTTACTGGAAATTAGGCTTGATGGGTTTAGTTGCCTAATTCTACTTCTAAGTCATACCTTTCATGTGTCAGTGGTGTGATAGAAACTCTAGAATGGCCAAGTTTTCATGCACATTGAAACCTTTCATACTCTTTCCCTTTGTTTAGCTTTGTTTAGAGGTACAGCGCAGAAAAAGGCCCTTCAGCCCACCGTCTGCGCCAACCAGTGATTCCCGCTCACTAACACTCCCCTACACACACTAGAGACAATTCACAATATTGCCAAGCCAATTAACTTATAAACCTGTATGTCTGGAGTGTGGGAGGAAATCGAAGTTCTCGGAGAAAACTCACACAGGTCACAGGGAGAATGTACAAACTCTGTATAGACAGCACACGTAGTCAGGATCGAACTCTGTTCTCTGGCGCTGCAAGGTGGCAACTTGACCGCCGCACCACCGTGCCACTCTGGCAAGTGGTTGTTGGAAATATTTAGATAAGAAACTGCCGCAAGTATTCCAGCGACGCCAACATTCAATATCTCGCTGCCTATTCACATTTGATGGGGCAAGTGCGCTCGAAAGAGTACATCAATTGAAGAGACAATACATTTACACCTATGGGATAAATGAGTTTATGATTAAAATATTCATCATACTTTATTTCACTTACTCAAAGTACTGTTAATAACATATGCTTTCACATTTTTGCATGGTTTAATGTTAATCCAATTTACCAGCTGAGAAAAGGGTAGGATAGAAACTAACATAATAAATCCACAATTCTTATTGGAAATGCATTAAAACCACATTGAGTCTGGAACTGAGTAGAAAATGTAAACTCGGGTGAGTTAGCATAATGTAAATCTTGAAGTGATCTGAACAAGGTAGGTCAAGTCTTTCAGTGATACTGGCTTCACAATGACTGGAAAAACTATAAAAAGGGCATATATCTGCATGTACTTGATTCACTAGGATCATGCATTATTGTGACCTGTGGATTAAAAAAATATTACCCCCTTTATTAGCACTAAGTGTCCTGTGTGGGAGTGTTTTTGTTTTATTAATTCTAATTTGTCCAATTAGAATTACCTGTTAATTCCAATTGGACAAATAATAAGAGGATGAAGATTAATAGACTAAGAACCATGACAAGCATTAACTGTGGGTAATTGATAACTGAGATTAGACTAAAGCCCCTGTCCCATGATGTGAGTTTACCCAAGAGCTCTCCCGAGTTTAATAAAAAATCAAACTTGTGGTAAGTACGTAGAATGTACGTAACGGGTATGTCGGAACTCGTGGATGTCTCGTAGCGGCTCGTAATGCTAGCGGCAGGTACTCTGGAAATGCGGAAACTCGTGAAGTTTTTTCAACAGTGTGAAAAATTTCCAAGAGTAAAAAAATACTTGTGATGAAGTATTACGAGTTTGATTTTTTTAGAAACTCGGAAGAGCTCTTGGGTAAACTCGCATCGTGGGACAGGGGCTTAATGCGATGATAAATAATTCAAGAGTAATGGACACTGTCACTGAACATGTGATGTTAACATTCATTGTGGTATTTTGTGTAGTTAACTAAAGTCATAACAAAGACTATCAGGTAGAAATTTGGTCTATTATGTGACATAAAATCAGTGGTTCTATGGCAGAGTAAAGACCTCTAAGTTTGGAGATGAGTGTGACAAGTGAAGTTGGGAAGTACTTGTGGAATAGAGCATCAGATCCAAAAGCACTGGAGTTAGGGAATTAAGGTAAAGGATTTGGAGAGAAGAATGAACGATAATAAAAACTGAAGCTCATTACGGCATCCAGAAGTAACTGAGGAGTGCACTTTGCCCTACAATTGTGAAACTTGAGGCAAGAAGCAAACTTGGCTGAAGGCAAAGAAGTAGTCAAACCAGTTTCTCAGTCATAAACTAGTCACGGTTACTCCAAACTTTATTCCAGTGCTGGTATTTTATTTCGGATAAAGTTTATTAACTGAGATTTCATAATCCTTTCTTCATTAATATTAGTTCTATAAAGGATCTGGGTGCCAGAATCTGTCAGATGACATTACATTCTTCTACCACATAAAACATTCCTCAGTGAAATCACTCTAAGTAGGGATTAAGGTCACTTTAAAGGACTAAATTGCTTACAGTTTAGTCATACAATAGCTAATTCTTTCACACATGGTTTGACACATGGAAAACAGTAATATAACACTTCAGGTGTCCTTTCTTGAGAGATATTGTTGGAATAGTGTAAAAGGAGCACCACACTGTAATCACCTCTCCTTTGTGTATCTAAGCCACATTTTACCTTTAACCAGCTATGCAAATACAATATATTGAGCCCTGCATTGGCTCATTCAGTGAATAGCAAAGATCATATAGCGCCATAAGATCTTTGGTGAATAGTAACGGCAGGAGAACAGTGATGCAGTTGCTCCTTTTGTGGCCTCCTGACTACATCAAATGATTCAGACAATTATTCTGAAACTTTATATTCTTGACTTCGACCTGGTGTAATTTTAAAATCAACTGCATAAAAGACCTCAATGATGCAAAACAACAAAGAAAGCATGTGAATGTACACAAAATTGCTGGGGAGAAAGCATGTGTATTGGTGACTTACTAAAGTAAATACTTTTGCTAGGAAAGCTTAAAATGTATTTGTTGGTTTCTCTGTTTAATATAATACCATCACTTTAAGCCATTGGTGGCACAAAATGGTCCTTGCAATCTCAGTGTAAATATAATAAAATATATGCTCTTTTTGTATGGATGAAAAAATAAATAAAGGTTCCATTAAATACCAAATATAATTGTACATATACTAAAATTAATCACAGCATTTAGGAACAGTTATACAATTTGCGTAATTTGCAGGAAATAAATAGTAATTAAGTAATAAATTTGGGCAGCACAATTGCACAGTGATTTACGCTGCTACCTCACAGCCCTAGAGATTTGTGTTTGATCCTGACTTTGGGTCCTGTTGGAATTTGCACATTATCCCTGTGTCCCAAGAATATTTTTGTGCTTTGATTTTATTTTGGTATGTATAATAATTAGCCAACATAATTGAAAATTAATCTTTTAGACATTTTAAAACTCTTCATAAATTGTAGTCAGAAGCTATAGGTTATAGTCTGTGGATTATTGTCCTAATTATAATGTGATGTGTTCTCCATGCAGTTATTTCTGCCTGTATTCATATCTAAATGCCAGTGGAGTCTTGATTCTGCAACAGAACCCGGCCTTTGCATGTATGTGGTATATTTTGAAAGACCTCAATAAACTCTTGTTTATATATTTATTTAAAATTTGTTATTTAAATTATATTTTGGATGCTATCCACTGCTTTTTTTGTTATTGTCAGGTAGAAGTGAATAACATTAATTCACTAGGTTCCAACAACAAAATCTAATTACCAGAGTGTAACATTTTTTAGATATTACATCAATTAAAAATGATGCAAAATATGAAATGTTAAAATTAATATTGCATTCAAATTTAAGTTAACAATAAATATCCAATGGCTACTCGGAATATCAAAAGAGCACTCGGAACAACAACCGGCTCCTCTCCCTGCCCTGTAGAACGGAGCGGTTCAGGAGATCCTTCACCCCTGCAGCCATTAGATTTTATAATTCGGACCGCTAGGCTGTAGGGGGATGCATTTTGCAATTTTTAATTTTTAATTGTTAATTATTGGTCTTTTTAAGTATTTATTGCTCTCAGGTAGTGTCCACATTGTATTCTATGTATTTTCTGTCTGCGTTCGTTTTGAATCTGTGGGTTTGTTGGTTGGGGGCTTCTGGACATCTGAATTTCCCTGAGGGGATCAATAAAGTATTTATTATTATTATTATTATTCTACACCACATGCAAAAATGGTATCACGTTGAAATCTATGTAAATTTTATCTGCGGGCAAAAATCTAAGCTGGAAAAAAAAGTGAGTTTGGCAAATGAACTGCTCCTTATTAGTGCCCAAGCATACCCAAGTACAAGAGTGTAAATGCCCCTGTCCCACTTAGGAAACCTGAACGGAAACCTCTGGAGACTTTGCGCCCCACCCAAGGTTTCCGTGCGGTTCCCGGAGGTTGCAGGTGGTTGCCGGAGGTTGCAGGTAGTGGAAGCAGGTAGGGAGACTGACAAAAACCTCCGGGAGCAGCACGGGAACCTTGGGTAGGGCGCAAAGTCTCCAGAGGTTTCCGTTCAGGTTTCCTAAGTGGGGCAGGGGCATAAGAATAGTAGATTATACTGAAGCGCTATGCAAGTGTCCCACGTTTCCAGTGCCATCTTGTATTGCACACAAATCATTAGTTATACCTGTTCAATGTGGTGCCTCACTTAGTATATAGTTTTTGATGACGCGGGCTGATTTGGGCAATTGCACATACAAACATTAATTAATGGAAGTAATTTTTATCAATTTGTATTTAGTCATGAGTGTTATGCAAAGCACAACTCCCAAATGACTTCCCTCCACTCTTCCCCAGTTCTGAGGAAAGTTCAAATTGCTGGAGTAAATCAGTGGGTCAGGCAGCGGAGGTAATAGACAGATGATGTTTTGGGTTGGGACCAAGTACACTTTTATGTCTTGAATGGCATCGGCCCTTTTAAATGTTTTTGGAGCTGCACTCATCAGGCATGTAGAGAGTATTTCATCATGCTCCTGATTTGTGCCTAGCAGATGGTAAAAAAAGGCTTTGGGGTGTCAAGGACGGTCACTTGCATCATGATACCCAATTTCTGGCTTGTAGGTAATGTGTCTCTTCAATGGTAACATCCTGGGTGTTGGCAGATTGAACTGCAGATGCTGGTTTTAAAAAAAAAGGACACAAAGTGTTGGGGTAACTCCACGGATAAATTCCGTGGAATTTAATACAGAGAAATGTGATGTGTTACATTGTGGGAGCAATAACATAGGACAGAACCTACACAGTGAACGGTAGGGCTCTGGGGAATGTTGTAGAGCAGAGAGATATAGTTTGTTGAAAGTAGCACCTCGGGTAGATAGAGTGGTCAAAAAGCATTTGGCATGATGGTCTTCATCAGTCAGAGCATTAAGTATAGAAGTTGGGAGGTCATGTTGCAGTTATATATGATGTTGGTAAGGCCATATTTAGAGTATTGTGTTCAGTTTTGGGTACCATGTCATAGGAAAGATGTTGTCAAGCTGGAAAAGGTGCAGAGAAGATTTACGATGGTCTTGCCCCGAATCGAAGGCCAGAGCTGTAAGGAGAGGTTGTGCAGACTAGGATCTGTTCCTTGGAGTGCAGGAGGAGGAGGGGTGATCTTATAGAGGCATACAAAATCATAAGAGGTATAAATCGAGTTGGAGGACAGAATCTCTTGCCCTGAGTAGGGGAATCGAGAACCATAGGACATAGGTTTAAGCTGAAGGGGGGAAAGATTTAATAGGAACCTGAGGGGCAGCTTTTTTACATGAAGGGTGTTAGGTATATGGAACGAGCAGCCGGAAGAGTTGACGCAGGTACTATCACAACATTTAAGGAACATTTAGACAGGTCCAATGATAGGACAGGTTTAGAGGAATATGGGCCAAATGCAGGCAGGTGGGACTAGTATAAATAGGATATGTTGGCCAGTGTTGACAAGTTGGGCCCAAGAGTCTGTTCCCATGCTGTAAGACTCAATGACTCTATCAGGCAGTATCTCTGGAGAACATGGGCGGGTGACGTTTTGGGTCAAGACCCTTTGTCACATTTGAATTAGTGGTTAGACTCTACTTTGTTGGAAGTGGTAATTTTCTGAAATCTCTGTGACACTTGCCACTTGTCAACCCATTGTCTCGGTCTTGCTAAATGCAGGCATAAACTTCAATTGCTGAGGAATTTTGAGTGGAATTGAGCATCATGCAGTCATCAGCAAACTATTTCTAGACTTTTACTGAAATAAAGATCATGGATGAGTCAGCTGAAGAAAGCTGGGGATGATCCAGGGACACGTCTGCAGTGATGTCATGGAGCAGGAATGATTCATCTGCAAACCGTGTCCTATGTATGAGATATGACTCCAACAGTGGAGTGTGCTGAGAATGAACTAGAGTAAATTAATCCCTTGTGTTGGTTTGCTCACAAACAGCTTCACACTCAGCATGGTCGTTGTATCCTTCGAGAGTTGGTCAGTAGTGGCCACCTGGCCTCCCTTGGTGACGTTCTCCAGAGCACAATCTGTGCCCTCACTACTTTCAGTTCCTCTAATCGATGTGCACAATTGAGCAGCACTAATTTCACGGCTGAATTGGGGCAGCACAGTCTTTTCAAGAGGATATTCTCTTGCCCATCTTTAACTTGATGGGATGAAATTTCATGAATCTGGAGTCAATGTAGAGGAGGGTAACTCCCTCTCAACTGTACACCAAAGTGCCATTCCGACTGGTCGGTTTGTACCAGGCACGTGCCATGAGTAATTACTCAGGGTAGGCAGTCAGTCGGCTTTTTAAAAAAAATCTTAAACCGCGCATGTGCAGATTGTTCTCCTCTCTGTAAAAATAAAAAATTAAAATAAAGAAAGTAACAATTCAATTTGCCCAAGTCTTCCAAATCTCCTTCATTCTGAATTACTGAATGGGTGGGGGTGGAGGGTAACGGCAGGTGGATAGATGGTGTGAAAAACAGGAGCACACCAGGCCAAGTTGAATCAGTTGTGATCTTATTGAATAACTAATGACTGAATGAATGAATGAATGAATGAATAAGTTTATACTAATATTAATTCAAGGGACCAATTGGGGGGAGAGCTCCTTTCACAGCGTATGGAGAGTCTGGCCAGGGGTAAAGTTGCGGGGAGGGCAAGAGCATTGAGAAGGAGGGGGTCGGGGATCATGCCAGTAACCCGCTCACTCACCGCTGCCGTGGTGCTCTGGGCGGGGAGGGAAGCAGCTCGGGTGGCTGCGAGCGGCTGCCGGGACCGGACAGCAGAACTGGCCATCACTTTAGCGCCTTCTGCCTGCCCACTCACCTCTGGCAGTGCTCTCCGTCTGAACATCTCTCACCTGCCGCTCGCCGGCTTCACTCATGTCAGCCGCTTCCTGCAAATCCTTAAATTCCCACAGCCGAGTAACCTCAATTGGTCCCTTGATCGCGCTGTCGGAATTTAAAGATTTGCGGGAAGCGGCTGACGTGAGTGAGGCCGACGAGCGGCAGAAGAGAGGGAGAGCACTGCCAGAGGTGAGCGCGGGCCGGCAGAAGGGGCTGTCCACAGCCACCTGAGCTACTTCTCCCCCCCGTCCACAATGCGGTGGCTTCACGCCCGGAGCGTCGCAAGTGGGTTACTGGCATGATCCCCGACCCCCACCTTCTCAACACTCCTGCCCTCCCTGCAACTTTACCCTGGGCCACTCCCTACAGGCTGTGAAAGGAACTCTTTCCCCCCCACCCTGGGAAATACAGTATTTAAAAACATATAGCACCAAGAAATGTACTTACCACATTATCGGTACATGAACTCCATTCTTCTCTCTTTGTTTCCTAAGATACTCTTCAGATAATGACAAACCATGTTTGAAAAACCCGCCAAGGAACTTGCGCTGCGCATGCGCAGTACTGAAAAGGCAGAATTTCAGCTGCCTTCAGCTCTCCCTGTCATTGACGGCTTGAAGCTGCGTCATCGGCACTTCCACGTGTTGCAAGTACTGCGGATGAAAGGCACGGAAAATTATAAGTGTAAGTGTGTGTGTGTGTGTGTACCTATATAATAAAAGTCTGATCTTGACCACTTCCTGTTCTGTATATTGATTTTAGAAAAAACGCTGCCACTTACGGCTGTGATTTTTGGCCATCTTACTCAGAGTACCCTCCGCTGCGCAGGACAAGAGGATTTTTCCCATCGATTAAAAATAAAAGAGTTATTAGTGTTTAAAAAATGTTGAGATTCTCTCTCCTGAAGGCCACGCCCCATTGGAGGGACTATAAAACCTGGAAGTGTGGAGGTGCCTCAGTTCTCTGCAAGATGGGGGAGCACGAGGTCGCAATTCTCAGTCTGAGCTGTGAATAACACTGAACACATGTCTACTAAACTGTGAGTGGTTTTACTGATCTGTCAGTGCCCTTAATGTGGTTTGAAAATGTAGTTTGAAAATGCAAAAGAGTGTTTTTGGTTGAAAGTGCTAAAGCTCTGTTGCCTTTGGTTTTGAAAGTGCTGAAGCAAGCTGCGTTGCCTTTGGTTTTGAGAGTGCTAAAGCAAGCTGCCTTGCCTTTGGTTTTGAAAGTGCTAAAGCAAGCTGTCTTGTCTTTGGTTTTGCAAGTGCTATAGCAAGCTGCCTTGCCTTTGGTTTTGAAAGTGCTAAAGCAAGCTGTGTTGCCTTTGGTTTGGAAAGTGCTAAAGCAAGTTGTGTTGCCTTTGGTTTTGAAAGTGCTAAAGCAAGCTGCCTTGCCTTTGGTTTTGAAAGTGCTAAAACAAGCTGCCTTGCCTTTGGTTTTGAAAGTGCTAAAGCAAGCTGCCTTGCCTAATTAGAGCTGCCTTGCCTAATTAGAGCTGCCTTGCATAATTAGAGCTGCCTTGCCTTCTATTTAATTAAAAGGCTAATCTTGACCACTTCCTGTTTGCGCTTTATATTGATTTTCGAAAAAACGCTACCATGTACGGCTGTGATTTTTGGCCATCTTACTCAGATTTTCCCTCCACTCATCAGGTGCCGAGGATTTTTCCCATCGATTAAAAATAAAAGAGTTATTAATGTTTAAAAAATGTTGAGATTCTCTCTCCTGTCCATCACAACATGAAGGCCACGCCCCTTCTATTGCGAGGGGGGAGGAACTATAAAACCTGGAAGTGTGGGCGTGGCGCAGTCTCTGCAAGATGGGGGAGGGAGAGGTTTATGACTCGCTGTCTTTAGTGGCCTTGCACCCTGCTTGAAATGGTATGAAACTGCACGAGAGGGAAGGGGGGCGGTGGCAGAGAGCGAGGAGGGGCAGAGAGGGGGGGGGGCAGAGAGGGAGGAGGGGCAGAGAGGGAGGGGGGGCACAGAGGGAGGGGACACAGAGGGAGAGGGCACAGGCAGCACCTACCCAGGTCGTAGAGCAGCAGCCTCCCCACCAGGCGCCGGGCCCGAGCGAGGTTGCGAGTGGGCGTGGACCCTCCCTTCTGCCCCCTCCCCCCCTCCCTTCTGCCCTCCTTCCCACCTTCTGCCCCCCCCCTCTGCCCCCCTTCTGCCCCCTCTTCCCCCTTCTGCCCCCTCCCCCCTTAACCCCCCCCCCCACCCCCCCCCCCCCCCCCCCCCCCCCATCCACTGTTTCCACAAAGTGGAATTGCTCACATAGAGAGTGCAGCACTGCTGCTGATAGTGTTGTCAGTATGGGAGCAGTAAGATGTAGTCTGCTCCCATCTGGCAGAAATTACAGAAGCTTGAGGTTCTCAATCTCCTCCCTATACTGCATCTCATCATTATTTGATATCTGGCCCACACTGGTGGTGTCGTCTGCGATATGATCGTCAATATGATCATGTCATCTTGCCCTCAGTCCTCAATTCTTAAATCTTTCAAAAAATTATCTCCTTCCTCTTTAAATGTGCCAAAGGATTTAGTCTCTATAACTCTATGGAAGAGAATTGTGGGGTTTCACCCACTCCATGAGAACTTCTTGCCAATGTCAGTTTTACATATCTCCTCTTAACCTTGTAACTATGCCCTTTTGATCAATATCCTCCGACTAGTGGAAACATCTCACCTACTACCTTGTCATACCTCCTAATAATTTATGCTTTAAAATGATCACCTCATCCTTCTGAACGCTAAGCAACATGGATCTAATTTCTTTAGATGGTCATGATAGTGTGATCATAGATATAGAACAGGGCTACGATGTGCCGAACTTGATGGCAATATAAATTAATCTCATCTGCCTGCATATGACAGATTTGCCGACACAAGGGGGATGTTGGTGTCAAGTGTAATCGTGTGTCATACTGCTGACTGAGTAATACAGGTGATTTGCCTCATAATAATACAGGAGTCTGTATTTAAAATGTAAATGTGATGGAAAGGTATGGGTGCCCTGGTTCAGCAGCTAGTAAATTGCTCTGCCAAGGACAAGGTCATGACAGTCCACCTGAGAAAGCAGAGCTTTCTGCACAGCTCCTCACATATAACCAAGAAAGTGTAGAAGTTGGGAAGTCATGTTGCATTTGTATACAGTAAGATGTTGGTGAGACCACATTTAGAGTATTGAGTTCAGTTCTGGGCATCATGTTATAGGAAAGATGTTATCAAGCTGGAAAGGGCACAGAGAAGATGTTGAGTAGGCTAGGACTTTATTCATTGATGCGCAGTAGTATGAGGGGTGATCTTATAGAGGTGTATAAAATCATGAGAGGAATAGATCGGGTAGATGCAGAGTCTCTTGTCCGGAGTAGGGGAACCTAGGACAAGGGGACATAGGTTTAAGGTGAACAGGAAAATAATCTGGGGGATACCTTTTTCACTAAGTGTGGTGGGTGTATGGAACAAGCTGCCAGAGGAGGTAGTTGAGGCAGGGATTATCGCAACATTTAAGAAACTGTTAGACAGGTTTGGAGGAATATGGGTCAAACGCAGGTAGGTGGGACTTGTGTGGGTGGGACATGTTGGTCAGTGTGGGCAAGTTGGGCTGAATGGCCTGTTTCCACCCTGTATTTCTCTAAAGCAAATGGTCTTTAGATTATATGAGATGTACAAGATCTCCTGTAATACTGGGTTGTAGTGATGCTGTGCCAAAATAATTGCTGACTAGACATAGATATAATTGCTACAAAACCAAAAGGTAACTCTAAGTTTATAACCATGCCTGCTCATGACTGCAAACTGGTTTGACTGTGTTTTTGCTTTCAACCAAGTCTACTTGGCTTAAATTTCAGTCCTGGGTCAAAGTGCACTCCCCCTATTACCTCGGGTCTTGTAATGACATTCAACCTTCACTATTGCTTGCTTTTATTTCTCCTTGCATTACCTTTGTAAATAACTACGCCCTCTGAATCTGGTGCTCTATTTACCAATGTGCTTCAGGACTTCATACAAGCCCATGTCAAACTCCAAACTTGGATGATTTTATTCTGCAATTGAACCTATGATTTAATTTTGGACCCTCCTATTTTCTTCTCTCAATTTCCTGCTCATCTCCAGCTTGTGTGTGTTCTAATAACTTCTATATCACCAGGCAACAGTCACTTGAGTTTTGGTTTGTGGCCGCAAGTGTTTGTAATTTGCCTGTTGTTCCAAACACCAATCTGCATCCCCATCACTAATACGCTCATTTGACTGGTTGAACTAGTCATCATTTTGAACAACTTATTCAACTCCACTCATGATTCTATTAACTAATAGAAAATTCATTTATTTAGTTACTCTTCACTCAATTCTGTTAGTTCAAGAGAGTTAAGGAAAAAGATAAGAGAGGTCCATAAGAGTGTCCTAAATTGGGGCAAGACTAACGTTGAAGGCATCAGGCAAAAACCTGCAAAGGTCGATTGGGAGAGACTGTTGTGGGTAAAGGAATGTCTGTTTAAACTTATTTGTGGGTGTTTGATAAGAGAGCAGCCTGTGGTAACGTTTCACTTTCATTCTTTCCCTGTGGGTTGGCAATTGACCTCCTCCTACAACTTGGTTGTTATGGTGTAATTAAAGCAGTGAAGAACATGTGAATTTATACCATACTCCTTCCGCTATGGTGCAACCGCTGTGCCATTGTGAATACCAGCGTGAATGTATCCTCGTTAACAAGTTTGAATGGCTCTAAAACAATAAAGATCCCACTTTTTAATTTTGCCAGAGGTTTTCATCCATTACCTTTTCCACTGATTTTTGCACATCAGCTATAGCTGAAAAATCTGGTACAGACAGCACGAAGCGGCTTTGCAATGGCCTTGTGTTACATACTAATAGTTCCCTATTCATTCTAAGTCTTTCCTGCAAAATAAAATAGTTAATGGTGAATTTGAGACATGAGACCAAAAATGTATGATGCCCAAACAAAACAAAAATCAGGTGGAAATTCTTTGTACAGACTGGTGGGAACAAGGCTGCCACACGAAATGACTGAATCAGATAGCTTTGCTGTATTAAAAGAAAGGCTTTCTCAATGAAACAATCTACTTGCCTTCTGGGCCTGACTTGCAGCTCTCAATATGTTATGTGGGTGACACCCACACTCTGTATGGTGCAATATACAAAATGGCTTTCTATTTCTTTCAATGTATTATTCCTGTGGTCTTGCACTTCTCTGTTGCTTTTTTATAAAACTGCATTATTAATTTTAATTGGATTGGGAATCCATGTGAGACATTTTTTTCTCCTCAAACAACTATTGGGGGAAAGGAAATGCAACATTTTATATTGAGACCCTGCTTCAGAACTGATGCAGGGCTCCAGCCCAACACGTCGACAACTCATTTACCCCCATAAATGTTGCTTGACCCACTGAGTTCCTCCAGCTGTTTTTGTTCCAGTTCTAACATTTGTGGTGTCTTGTGTCTACATTTTAAATAGTAACTTTCTATAATTTGGAGTATTTCCTTAAAGATGGTTGAAGAAGATAACACGTTCAGAAGGGAAATGAATATATATACTAGAAAAGGAGACATCTGCGCAGTTATGGGAAACGACAGGAGGTTTGGGACTAATCAGCTGCCTCTTTAAAGACTGACAGCTTCCTTCAGTGCAACTTGTTTCAAGGAGAGGTGAAAGCACCAAGAATATCATATTAAAAATAAATGTATCAACAAAATTTATCACCATGGAGTAAATGGTTAAATAAGTAACTGCTTACAAATATCTTTTCATCTTTGTTCCAAATGAATGACCTGTAATTAAAATTTACGGGTCCACCACCAATTTTCCAGCATCTGGTGGTCTGGCGCCTCCATTAATCCGGATAAAATTCCGAGAGTGCACTTGAAATCTCCCCCAGCTGGGAGTCCCCCCAAAATTGTGGTGCCTCGATTTGGTGAGGGTGCCAATCTCTCCCTCATCGGGGCTTCCTTGCCGATTGACAGGTCGAATTTGCTGCCTGCGGCCAGGACTCTGGAACTCCGGAAGATCCATTCCCATAGTCGATTTCCGAGGCTGACTTTGCAGGCCGGTTTCTCGCCCCCCCCCCCCCCCCCCCCCCCCACCCCCACCTGAAGCAGTGATCCATGCGGATCAAAAAACGGATAATACGGCAAAGTCCTGAAACAGAGCATGATGGAAAATCAGTGGTGGACCTATATAACCACAGAAAACCTTCTACCGTGTTTTCAACCATTGTTGAATATAATGGGTCCTATCAGATTCTGATTAATTTAATGTCATATACCCTAGGGTGTGTTGAAATTTGTCTACATGACATCACTGCTGGGAAGGTGGTGTGAAAGAGGTGATTGGTTGAGGAGTCTGATAACAGTGGGCAGAAGCTATTCTTAAATTTGCAATAAATTTCAATAAATTCACTTTTATGAAGAAACTCTTGGCTTTTGGGTAATCCTCGACAACAACTATTTAAAGAGCAGTGACGTTGAATTTATTTTTGCTAATTCCATCATCGTTGCCCTGTGAAACCAAAAACTAAATAAGATAAATACTCAATAGCTCTGGCAACATTGATGGAAAGAGAAACTGTGTTACTGCTTTGGGTTCAGTTCTAATTATTTAGTAAATTACCTGAAATCCCTCTCCTTTCATGTTTCTTAAATAAAGGAATTACAGTATATTTGGATCAATGACTCACCACCGCACAGAAAAGTTTGAACGTTTTTGCTTCAATGTATCTGGAATAAATTATTTAGTTCAAGCAAAGTAAAACATTCCAGAGGTTCACAAATGTAAGTTCTTTAAAGTAAACCTGTTGGCCCAGAAGTGAGTAACTGTGTCCAAGATGGTGGTCTCTGGGGAAAGCTTTAGTTGGGCAATGAATGAGAATACTGTTCACTTCACTTGTTCTCAATAACACCCACCTCTCCCTTTTTTTAATGCAGAGCTGGGTGGAACTTCATGACATCACCATGGGAATTTGCGGCTTCATAAAGGAACTAGTAATTCCTAAGCTTTTGCTGACGAATAGCTTTAAGAAACAAATACTGTGATTTAAGTCACTGAAATGAGTACACTTGTAATACTGCATTTAAAGCTTGAAAGCATGTATCACCAGACTCGGGACGAGTTTCTTCCCCTCTGTTATCAGAGAGCTATGGTCAAGAGTGTTTTATTATGATATGTCCAAAAACAGAGCAATGAAATTCTTACTTGCAGCAGCACAACAGAACATAAAACCCATAGAAAGCAACAAAAATAAGTTAACTGTATATGTATATTATGTATGTGAGTGCGTGTGTGTGTATATATATATGTGTGTATATATGTGCGTGTGTACATATACAGTATATATGTGTGTGTGTGTATATATATATATGTGTGTGTGTGTGTGTGTATATGTGTGCGCTTGTATATGTGTGTGTATAAATGTGTGTGTGTGTCTTTGTGTATATATTATATGTGTGTGTGTAAAATATGTACACACACACACACACACACACACACACACACACACACACACACATACACATACACACATACACACACAAATTATAATAGCAAAGTCAAATATAAATGCTCCCAAGTCTATAGAGTTCAGAGCCTATTTGAACATTGTAGTGTTTTTTTCGCCTGATGGTGACAGGAAAGTTCCAATCTTCCAACCTCCCTTCATTGCGGATGCTCGATTATTTTCTCTGTAAATATAAAACGACAATGCTGCAAAACTATATTCTGCACTCTTGTATTTTTCTCTTTACCAATGGAAATCCGAGAAACAAATATGCTGGGAGATTGCAAGATTATTATAGACAATAGGCAATAGGTGTAGGAGTAGGCCATTCGGTACTTTGGGCCAGCACCGCCATTCAATGTGATCATAGCTGATCATCCCCAATCAGTACCCCGTTCCTGCCTTCTCCCCTTATCCCCTGACTCCGCTATCTTTAAGAGCCCTATCTAGCTCTCTCTTGAAAGTATCCAGAGAACCGGCCTCCACTACCCTCTGAGGCAGAGAATTCCACAGACTCACAACTCTCTGTAAGAAAAAGTGTTTCCTTGTCTCCGTTCTAAATGGCTTATCCCTTATTCTTAAAATGTGGCCCCTGGTTCTGGACTCCCCCAACATCGGGAACATGTTTCCTGCCTCTAGCGTGTCCAAACCATTAACAATCTTATATGTTTCAATAAGATCTCCTCTCATCCTTCTAAACTCCAGACTGTACAAGCCCAGCTGCTCCATTCTCTCAGCATATGACAGTCCCGCCATCCCGGGAATTAACCTTGTAAACCTACGCTGCATTCCCTCAATAGCAAGAATGTCCTTCCTCAAATTAGGGGACCAAAACTGCACACAATACTCCAGGTGTGGTCTCACTAGGGCTCTGTACAACTGCAGAAGGGCCTATTTGCTCCTATACTCGATTCCTCTTGTTATGAAGGCTAACATGCCATTCGCTTTCTTCACTGCCTGCTGTACCTGCATGCTTGCTTTCATAGACTGATGAACAAGGACCCCCAGATCCCGTTGTACTTCCCCTTTCCCAACGACACCATTTATATAGTAATCTGCCTTCCTGTTTTTGCTACCAAAGTGGATAACCTCACATTTATCCACATTAAACTTCATCTGCCATGCACCTGCCCACTCCCCCAACCTGTCCAAGTCACCCTGCATTCTCAAAGCATCCTCCTCACAGTTCACACTGCCACCCAGCTTTGTGTAATCTGCAAATTTGCTAATGTTACTTTGAATCCCTTCATCCAAATCATTGATGTATATTGTAACTAGCTGCGGCCCCAGCACCGAGCCTTGCGGTACCCCAGTAGTCACTGCCTGCCATTCTGAAAGGGACCCGTTAATCCCTACTCTTTGTTTCCTGTCTGCCAACCACTTCTCTGTCCATGTCAGCATTCTACCCCCAATACCATGTGCCCTAGTTTTGCCCACTAATCTCCTATGTGGGACGTTATCAAATGCTTTCTGAAAGTCCAGGTACACTACATCCACTGGCTCGCCCTTGTCCATTTTCCTAGTTACATCCTCAAAAAATTCCAGAAGATTAGTCAAGCATGATTTCCCCTTCATAAATCCATGCAGACTCGGACCAATCCTGTTACTGCTATCCAAATGTGCGGCTATTTCATCTTTTATAATTGACTCCAGCATTTTCCCCACCACCGATGTCAGGCTAACTGGTCTATAATTCCCTGTTTTCTCTCTCCCGCCTTTCTTAAAAAGTGGGAAAACATTAGCTACCCTCCAATCCACAGGAACTGATCCTGAGTCGATAGAACATTGGAAAATTATCACAAATACATCCACGATTTCTAGAGCCACTTCCTTAAGTACCCTGGGTTGTCAAATTAGAATAATTCACATTTCACTTCTTCTCTTTCCTTATCTGACACCCTTTTGGTGACTATTCACCGCTGGCCTATAGCCTTTGTCACCATCTCCACCCATCTGCCAATTGACTCACTCTCCCCTCATTGTCTCTATCCATCAATCATTTGCCGGCTTTGTCCCACCCCTATCTCTCTTTTCTAGCTTTTTTTCTCCCTACTCCATCAGGCTGAAGAACTATATACTGCTCATTAGTATTTTTATCTTTGCCCTTCCTGTTATACTTGTGCATGGTATAATTGTACTCGTGAATAGTATGATCTGACTTAATTGGATAGCATACCAACGAAAGCTTTTCACTGTATCTTGGTAGATGTGACAATAATAAATCATTATCAATACAAATTGGGCAATTAATTATTGTATTTGTCTCCCTTACTTTTGGAATGTTTAAAAAATATACATTGTTTAACTTAGCTTTGCTTAACTTTTGTTTGCTTCCCATTGGGATCTCTTCTGGGACAGAGGCGACCTGTATAAGAGGTTACACCTGAACTGGAGTGGGACCAATATCTTGGCAGGCAAGTGTGCAAGTGCAACTAGGAAGATTTTAAACTAGATTGGCAGGGAGACAGGATCCAATGCTGTTGTGAGGCAGGTGGGAGGCTGGATGTCAATACAGAAGTCAATGGCAGCAAGTTCAATAGACAGGGCAGGCAGGATCATGGCAGGAAGCAAGGAAAGATCTTTGGTTTAAATTGCATTTATTTCAATGCAGAAGGCCAGACTGGTAAGGTGGATGAACGGGGCATGGATAGGTACCTGTGACAGGGATGTTATATATGGAAATCTGGCTATGGGATGGACAGGGTTAGCAGTTTATAGTTTCAGAGTATGGGTCTATAGGCAAGGTAGACAGGGGTAAAAGAGGAGGGGAAAGTTCAAAAGTGCAAAACTGAGAGACATAGGAAGTCTTGTATACCAGCTGCTATAAGGTTATATAATGCGCATAAATAACTGCATTTTTTTTCATTCATTGTATTTTAACTTGTATTTTAACTTGTTAAGTATGGAAGCTATTTGAGGAAATGTGTGGTGTTATGTCTGTCTTGAAGCTGTCGTGGCACTGTAATTTCCTGTAAAGGATTATTAAAGGTATAATCAATCAATTTATTAAGGAAAGCATTATGGCAGTAGTCCAAGACGACATTCTGGGGGATTGTCCTGTGAGACTATAGGTGGAGTTAGAGGTAAAAAAGGAATTGTCTCCATGTTAGACCCTCAAATAGTCAACGGGAATTACACGTTCCGCCAATTACCCCTGCCCCCCCCCCCCCCCCCTTCCCTGGTCCTGTATCCATCAGTCACTTGCCAGACTCCCACCTCTCTTTTCCAGCTTTCTTTGCCCAACTCTTCTTCTCTCCATAGATGCTGCCTCACCCTCTGAGTTACTCCAGCATTTTCTATCTCCCATTGTTGAGTTGCTCCAGCACTTTTATTTTGTTCAAGGTTTGGGAATCTTCAATCTTCTGTTTCTTGCAACATGAATGTCTTTGTCACATATTTAATTTGCATTGATTTGAAGCCACTTTCTTTGCCACTCATTTAAATTGGATAGTTTTCCTAAGTTCTGACCTCAAATGCTAGCATTTTTGAAAACCTTAATTTCAGGGTATGATTTATTTTAAGACTGCAAATGTTTACTGTGAAATGAAACAGACACGCCTGTTTCACCTCTGTTCTGTACTATTATGAGAAAAATATTGATTTAATAATTATGTCTGAAACAATTTCATACAGTCACATTTTAATGCCTATTGTTATGCCATTTTAATGCCTATTGTTATGCCATTTTAATGCCTGTATGTTAACCTACAAGGACATCGGCGCAAGTGTCTATCGTGTCTGTGGAACTGGAGTACTCCGCACCAAAGATACTAGTATCTTTGCTCCGCACTATTCCCCACCACGCTGTGGATTTTCACATTGGCTACAACAGTAACAACGCTGATCTAATATTGTTACATTTTAAGCGTGAATTGGTGTTTAAAAGGTTCGGTGGTCTCATGTTTGAAATTGAAGAACTAATAATATTTTTGTGATATCAACCACGTATCCTCTGCCATATTGTATACTACAACTATGAGCAGGGACCCGGTCACTTCGTTTCAAGTTAAGTTTGTTACGCGTGTTTTACCACAACATAGACAAGGAAACATAGAATACCGTTGTTACGATGCAAATAGAACGGATAGACTTTATTCTCGCGTGTCGAAGGCTGATAAAAGAGGTTAAATATGACACCAGCAAATAACTTCTTAAGATCAGGGAGTCAACAACAGAATGCTTAACCTATTTTATTTCAGAAATGGTAATGGATCCCGCTTTTCTAGTTCGATCCCATGTCATCAGCATTAGCGTTTACGTCTATGTGCTGTTTTTGACGTCTAATCTTCATATATTGATGTGTTGACATTATTCACCGCCTTGGAAAAATAACATTGAGGTTGATCCGACAACCCTCCGACAGTAATGGCCGCAAGCGAACATACCGTACCTCTGGGTATTCTTTCATTGTTAGTGAACATTTTGGTCACTCAATTGAACAAACCAACTAAGCTGTATTGATTCGTAATGATATTTATGAGAAATATAAAGTACAGATTGGAGGGATAAGGCTTCTACTTCTCGTTACACCTACGTTTAAGGTGACAATTGAAATATTTAAAAGGAACCCGAGGGGCAACGTTTTCATAGTGGATATATGAAAAACTGCCAGAGGAAGTACATCCATGTACCTGTCCAAATGTATTTTAAATGGTGTTTATAGTACACGTAACAACATTTACATATTGTTATAGCACATGTAACAACTATAACAACATTTAAAATACATTTGGACAGGTACATGGATAGGAAGGGTTTAGAAGGGCATGGGGCAAACGCGGGCAGGTGGGACTTGTATAGATGGGGCCTCTTCATCGGCATGGACAAGTTGGGTCACAGTGTTTAAGAAGGAACTGCAGATGCTGGAAAATCGAAGGTACACAAAAATGCTGGAGAAACACAGCGGGTGCAGCAGCATCTGTGGAGCGAAGGAAATAGGCAACGTTTCGGGCCGAAACCCTTCTTCAGACTGATGGGGGGTGGCGGGGAGAAGGAAGGGAAAAGGAGGAAGAGGGTCACAGGGTTGATTCCGTACTGTATGACTCTGACGTGATTGAATGTACAGACACTGAGAATGCCTGGAGTTTGTTTGCAGTTTTTATTTTGTTTAATTTAAATTCTGAATAATGTTTACTTTTGGGGGGAAAAACACATAGGGAGCCTTTCGGCCTTTTGTACAGCTCCATTAAAACGACATTTAAAGGATACCTGGACGTGTACACAGATAGGAAAGGTTTACAGTGATATATGGGCCAAACGCGGGCAGGAGGGAGTAGTGTTGAAGGGCCGAAGGGTCTGTTCCGTGCTAGACGACTCTACGACTATGACACCAGATAGGATGGCAAATTCATTGTTTAAACAAAAATAGTTTATCTAATATTTAGGATTGTTACATAGTGTTTTGAAAGAGATGTGGACATACATACAGCATGGCATCGTTTATTTAGTTTAGTCTATTTAGTATTTGGGATTGATACATACCAAGTGTTTTTTAAAGATAGCATAGTTTATTTGTTTTTCAATTTAGGTCTGATGCATATTTTGTAAAGAGAGTCAGCTGGATGGCATCATTTATTTGTTTATTTTAATGTATTTAGGATTGGTGCATACCGAGTATTCTTTAAAGAGATGTTGAGCAGGCTGTGTTTCAGTGGCGCTGCGTCCGTGCACCTTGTGTGTTTCAGTGGCGCTGCGTCCGTGCCCCAGGTGAATAGGCTGGGCAGCTCGGTTGCAGGAAGGGGAGGCTCGTTGCGGAGACCCGACCAGTCACTTCCCTGCCCCGGGTGGGGAGCGCTGCCGCCGTTGCCGCTGTCAGGTGGGGCTGACGTCAGGAACCTGGTGCCGGCGGAGGGAGGGAGGGAGGTGGGTGGAGGAGGCGGCGGTGGCCGGGGATGTGGCGGCTGAGGCGGCGGCGGCGGCACCTGAGGCAGCGACCCAGCACCGTCTCTGAGTGAAGGTGAGAGCGGCTTCTGGTGCTGGCGGGCGGGCGGGCGGGGGCAGCCAAAGCAGCCGATCTCCAGCAGCTGGAGACCGAGCGAGGTGGGTGAAGCGTGTGGGAGAGGCCGAGGCTGCGGCCCGGCCCGGGTTGATGGCGGCTTGGCCTCAGCCCGGCCATCACCTACCTGTCAACATCCTCAGCCGCCTATTGCCCAGTTCCCGGCCTCTGCCAGCCCTCGGTCTCTTGTAGTGAGTGGTATTTGATCAAATGTTTTAATTATAATGTTTGCCCCGCATCTAATTAATTGTTCTGCTCGAAGCTGAGATTATTTTAATATTTAATGACAGATGGTGGCGAGGAGCAGCCGACGGTCTGTTACTGCACGATGTGCTGCGGATTGTCAGGAGGGCTTGATTGTATCCCCCTTTTATTTAATATTTGAAGCATAGACCCTGATTTATTGAATGGGGAGAAAAGAACAATTGCGCCAGAATTATATAAATACAAGAGGATCAGCCACACTCGTACATTTTGTAGTTTTACACAGATAGCGGTCTCTTTCGATATTGTTTTGGTTCACGTTTAATGATGAAATGTACACGGATCTTCATTCAGCCAGGCAGCGTACAGTTTACATTTCGGCCCCACTTCCATCTTCAAATCTGTAAAATAAACCTAAACCTACAGGCCAAACCTAAACCTAAAAAAATAAAATTGCTTTGCAAATATAATGTGAAATTCGCGCCTCCTATTTTCTGAGTAATTTTGGTTAATTTCAGCAAGGTGCTGCCGTTTTCCATTATTATTTTGGTTGCACGGGGCAAATAACTGAAAAAAATGGGTGGGAACTGAACAGGACGACCTACTTTCTTGCTATGAAACATTGTTTCAATCTACTGTGGGTATTCAGTAGCATAGTTAAAACAGGAGTCACCAGTACTCAGTGTTCACCATATTATCTCTGTTACAAAACGTGCTGGAAATTATCTTCTCTCCTTCATCTTTTCCTCCCGAAGCAAGCTTCCATAAGAAATGTTACAGTGAATGGGCTGTATTTCCGAGAGGAATTTCAAGTTATCTCAGCCCTGTAGTTCAAATAATTCAAGACCTTGGAAGAGAATTGTGTGCTTGTAATTATTTCCTGATATCAAATCTTACCCATCTTGTTACAATTGTACGTTTCACTTATTCATATCGTTTTTGAAGAAAGAATGCCAGAGTTTCCATTAGTTTGTAAAGACATTCATAGTTATTGAATGTGGATATAGTGACTGATATTTTTAGTACTGCTTTTGTGAAACTATTATTAATATAAAATCATATGTATCATATTTTGTTGCTAATCAATTTTGCTTTATACAGGAATAACATTTTCTTTCTCCCTTTACCCCAATTTATTTTTTAATACATGAATTTTGAAAAAATTCTGCAAATTACAAATGCAATCTGTTGTATTTGATCCTCTGTTTAGCATGTTGAATCGTGGAAGTTAAGTGCCAAGACACCAAGAATGAGTGTTACTTCGTGGTTCCTGGTGAGCAGCTGTGGCTCTCGCCACCGACTCCCAAAAGAAATGATTTTTGTTGGGCGAGAAGATTGTGAATTAATGCTTCAGGTAAGTAATTGTGAATTAGCTTGTTCGCAAAAAAGCAATCTGTAGAGAGAAGATCAGGAAAAAAAAGAAGATTTAATTCTTTTTTTTTGCGGTTGCCACATTTTTGAATATTCATGTACAACTCACTGGCAAGAGTACATCTGAATAGAGAAACAAGGAACTGCAGATGCTAGTTTACAACAAAAAAAGGCACAAAGTGCTGGAATAACTCAGCGGGTCAGTCACCATCTGGAGAACAGGGATAGTCCGAACAAATGTCCTGACTGGAAACATCACATATCCATGTTCTCCAGAGATGCTGCCTGACCCACTGAGTGACTCCAACAATTTTTGTTTTTTCTTTCTTACATGTGTATTGAGCCCTGTTCCACAATTTTTGCCAATGGTACAAAGAGATACATTTGCATTATGAACCTCTTTTATTTTCCTTTTGGGGGGGGGGGGATAGGTTTCACTTAACACTTAGCCTTACTATTGTGCATACACGGAAATTACAGTTTGTGTTTGATAATTTTCAAGAATTTCTGCTGGTTCTTTTAAACATTACCTTCTGAAGACTTCTGAATTAATATGCAAATATTTTCACCGTGCAGTTGTTAGATCATTTGTGACTTTTTTTTGGTGGCAGAAAAAATCGGGTAACAAGAAGGAGCTAATACTGAGTTATCTTTGCATACCACTTGTGTTTTTATCAAAAGTCAAATAGTTGTTTGGGCTTACTGTGCTGATTTAAAGATGCTTGGTCCACATGCTCCCAAATATTATGCAGGATTGGTGCAAAGGTGGCATAGTGATTCTATATAGTGTGTGCATCTTTAGGGTGATGAAGTTGAGTGGTGTGAGTGCCTTTGTGGGATGTTCCTGCTTAGATTCACATCGATTGCTGGGATAGTGTAACTTTTCCATGGAATTGCAAGGTGGTTCCAATTTTCTTATATTTTTTAATTCACCAGTTGATCACCAACTGACATAATGTTAGTGACATTAATACTAACAGAAAATCAGACATGCTGTTTTAAAAGAAGCAGAACCATTGACTGTACAAAAGTAAATAAGCATGTGTCCCTTTCAAGCCATAAGTAGCAATGTTACAAAATGTTGAGATTTAAAAAATCAAGTCTGCAATTTATCCCATCAGATAAACCACAAAAATAAGTTTAATTTGACACCTAATTCACTTTCATATCTTCAGTATTAAAAAAGTTATGGCCATTTTCATACTCGGAAATTAGCATCTTGTTCCCTATTGATTTTCCATTGACTTAACAGAAAAGCTGTGATCGAGGACAGTGAAATGGCCATAATTTTCTTAAAAATTAAGAGAACTGAAAGAAATTTTCAGATATTATAGATTGAAGCATTCTGAAACAAATATGAAACAATCTTACTTGGATGACCTGAAATTAAAGCATATAATTAGTTAGTTACCCAATTGTGTCTAGGGGCGCTGCACTGGCAGCAGCCCCTGCCTACAGCCTGTCTGTCATTTCTATCTTTTTTTTATTTTCAGTTAGTCCAATGTCTGTTTTGGGGGGGAACTTTAACTTTTCTATGTGGGGGAGGGGGCAGGGTAAGGGGGAAACCGTCTCCCAGTCTCTTCCTGGCGGGGACGCGACTATTTCTCCGAGTCGCGTCCTCGTCCCCCACCTCGCGGCCTACCAGCTGGATCGGAGCGGCCTTTCCTGCCGGGGACCGGGAACCGGACCGGGGCTGCTACAGCGGCGGCGCAGCGCTGGAGTCACCGCGGAGCGGGAGATGCCTACCTGGGTCGCCGTTTGGAGCTCCGGAGCGCTGGGCCACTGCTCCAACATCGTGGAGCTCTGGTGCGGAGAGCTTCCAATGCGGGCGACACTGAACAACATCGTGGAGTCCTGGGGCGCCTTGCAGAGGGCCTACAGCAGCAGTCTCTACCCGGCGCGGTCTGTGGACTTTGGAAGCCGCCGACTCCGGTAGGAGGGGGCCGACTCTGTGTCCACGCCGCTGAGGACGTCCCGCAGCCCCGACGTCGGACTTGTATCACCCCGGCGAGCGGACCTGGACATCGGGCCGCCCGTAGCTGCAACTGCGGAGGGCTCGGGGAGGCCCTGACCACGGGGAACAGTGGAGGAAGAGACTGACTTTGGTGCCTTCCCACACAGTGGGAAACTTTGATTCTGCTGTGTGGGGATGTTTTATGTTAAATTCTATAGTGTGTTGTGTTCTTTATTTTTATGGCTGTATGGGAATTTCATTTCACTGTGCCATCTGGCACATGTGACAATTAAATGTATCTTGAATCTTGAATCTTGTAGCTAATTCCAAACTTCAATTACTAGATCTAAACATCTATCCATTTCTTAAGAAAAGATTAACATTTTAAAATAGCCTAAGTGTCCAAATAACATTCACAAAGAATTCACAATAAAACATGATTTTAAAATCTCATTAACATTAATTTATAGGCCAAATGGAAGGAATTTAGTGTTCAATTGCTATAAATTACTGGCCATTTAAATCGGCTTTCAAGTGGGATCCTGTGGAACTCCGTGGAACGCGCTGGTTTAGAACGTTCCCATTGTGGTAGATTTGTACCCCATATGCCCAGAAAAATACTGCGGGATTTAATGGGCCCCAAATTAGCTATACGCAACATAAAACTTTGTATAAAGGGATCTTAAGAAGCCCTTTTTAATGTAAAAATAAACAACCTACCTTCTGTTGTCCCCTGTATGAGATCCGTCCCGTTGTCGGCGGTCGCGGGTTTAGAGGATAATTTTTAACCTACTATAACAATTAAATTAACCCATTAAATTTAAAAATAGCTCCAGCGAAAGAATCTCCCAGCGATTTTTCGTCAGCAACTAAGTAGGCTGAACAACCTCGATTTGAATAGCCTAGGGAAAATCGCGTTTTAAATCCGCCCCCCTCTCAACGGCGCCAAAATCACGCACACGGGCTGGGACAGATCTGCAGCGACGCTTAAGGTATGTTGCAAATCCATAAGGTTTAATTTCTCTGAATTCTTGTAAATGAAGGTATTGTGTGTCCATTAGGCCCTAAAACTAAATTTTAGGATTATTATTCATCTGTCAGAACCAAAATTTGAATGGTAGTATCCTGCAATGGTCCTGATTGTAAGAAATACATTTGCCTTAGCTGTGGCTGTTCAGAAATGACTGAAATGAGTATTTCACGAGTTGAATCAAATGCATATATCCTCCTTTTTATTTAAATATGTTAGAAATAGGAATTGGCCAATAATTCCCCTTGACCCTCTCCATCATTCAAGAAGATCATAAGAGATTCAGTCTTTGCCCCAAAACCACTTACTTGCTCTCACCCCATCATATCCTTTACTACTGCAGTTTAATGTCTATCAGTTTCTCCATTGAGTATAATCTATGATTCACGCTGCACAACTCTGTGGGATGGAGAATGTTAGAGATTCTTGATTCTGAGCAAAAATAAATTCCTTATCATCTGCAACTGAAGTGGGCCCGTTAATTTTAAACAAATCCCCCTAGTTCTTGATAACCCAATCAGAGGACATCCTTGTAGATTCCATCTTGTCAACCCCCCTCAAAATCTTAGATGTTTCCACAAGATTACTTATTTTCTATACTACAACGAACATGGGGCTAACCTATCTTCATACGTCAACCCTTTTTTCCCCAGGAATCAACCGTGATTGAATGAATGAATAAGTTTATTAGCCAAGTATTCACATACAAGGAATTTGCCTTGGTGCTCTGCCCGCAAATGACAACATGGTATACAGTGACAGTTAGGAATGACACATAAAACATTAAACATTAATAATAAAACATTATTGATTAAACATGTGAATTAAATAAAATACCAGAGCAAAGGGAGGCTACAGATTTTTGGCTGTTGAGTAGAGCTACTACTCGTGGAAAAAAATCTGTTTTTATGTCTGGCTGTGGCAGCTTTGAAAGTCTGGAGTCGCCTTCCAGAGGGAAGTGATTCAAAGAGTTTGTGGCCAGGGTGAGAGGGGTCAGAGATGATCTTGCCAGCACACTTCCTGGCCCTTGCAGTGTATAGTTCGTCAATGGCGGGAAGGTTGCAATCAATAACCTTCTCAGCTGATCGGATTATTTGCTGCAGCCTCCGGATGTTGTGCTTGGTGGCTGAGCCAAACAAGACCATGATGGAGAAGGTGAGGACAGACTCTACGATGGCCTTATAGAATTGGACCATCAATGCCTGTGGCAGATTGTGCTTCCTCAGCTGTCGCAGGAAGTACATCCTCTGTTGTGCCTTTTTGACTGTGGAGTCGATGGTGGCCTCCATTTAAGCGAGTCTTCATTGCACTGTCTCCAATGCAAATATAGCTTTCCTTAAATATGGAGACCAGGACCATACATAGTAATTCAGGTGCAGTCTAACTAATGTCCTGTAAAGTTACATCAGAACTTCCATACGTTTATAATTGATTAGCCAAGGGGGACCCGTTGGGTCCCGTCCCATCAACGCGCGGTTGCGATGGGGGGGCGGGGCAGCCTGCAGCGACACACACACACTAACCACCTCCACACTCACTAACCACCCCTCCACGCACACACTAAACCCCCTCCTGATATTATATAAATATTATTAATTTGTTCCTTTTACCCCATCCCCCGCCCTATCCACTCAAGCATAACCCCCAACTGCGCAGGTACAGCTGGGGGGTAAAGATTGAGGGGTGGAAGTTGCGCGTCGTCACAGGGGAGGGCTGGTTCCCGAACGCAATACTCCACCACTCACCCATAGGTCCCAATATTCACCACTCCTGAGAGGTGTGGGGGGGGGGGGGGCGGAGAGGGAGGGAGCAGAGAGGGAGGGGGGTGCAGAAAGGGAGGGGACACAGATGGAGGGGGTAGAGGCAGCACCTACGCAGGTCGTAGAGCAGCAGCCTCCCCTCCAGGCGCTGGGCCAGAGCGAGGCTGCGGGTGGGCATGTACCCGAGCGAGGCTCCCCCTCTCCTCTTTCCTCCCCCTCTCCCCTTTCCTCCCCCTCTCCCCTTCCCTCCCCCTCTCCCCGTCCCTCCCCCTCTCCCCTTCCCTCCGCCTCTCCCCGTCCCTCCCCCTCTCCCCTTCCCTCCCCCTCTCCCCTTCCCTCCCCCTCTCCCCGTCCCTCCCCCTCTCCTCTCCCCCCCCCCCTCGGCTGCGGCCGGCGTGGATCAGAGCGAGGCCCGGAGCGATCTGAGGATGGTCAAAAGCAGCGGAGGGCCGACCGATCGTGGCTTCTGCGAGTGGAAGCCCACCCACCCAGAGGCGGAAAGAAGGTCGTCCCCCGTGACGGCCAGGTGTGATCGGGATCACCAGCGAGGAAAAGGCGTCACGATTCCCCGAGTCCCTGCGATCGATGGAGGATTCGCAGGTCTCCATACATGGCCTCTCCCAGAGGGAGTAAGGCCCGCAACGATCAACTTCCCATCGCGCTGTCCCTCACCAGCGCGTTGTCCCTCACCCACGGTGATAACGGCCCCCGCTGCAATGTTGTAGAACTTCAAAGAGCCCAGCGGAGCGCGCAGCACAACCTGACCAGCAGTGTAAAAACGCTAAGTGACAAATTTAAAGAAGTGAAAGTTATGAAGTCAAGAAGTACAGAAGACAGAACAGGGGTGACGTCACTCGCAGCGCGAGCAGAGGCAGGCAGTCGGATCCATTGTGACGTCATCAGCGAGACCATCTCGTTTATTTACCAAGTTATTTGAAAATTTTGAACATTTTCATAAATAACTCGGGAAATAATGCATCAAATTTTCAGATGAGGTCATTTTTGACATAGTTGGGTAAATATCGGAATATGTAAAAATGTCACCATTAGCGCGTCGTGTTTTCGAGGTGATGTGAATCACAGACAAACAAATACACAAATAAATACATTCAGATCCAAGATCAGAGTTTTATAATTATAAAGATACCCCTTGCAATAAAGGCTAATATTCCAGGAGTCCTAATTACTTGCAGCACATGACTCCTAACGTTTTATTTCTTGTATTTTGACCTCCAGATCCCCTTTGTACCACAATAATCTGTAGTCTCATTCGAAGCATTGTAAGTAGGAGTCATTCAATTGGCCCATTTAGCCTGATCTGTTGTTAAGTATGATAACAGATGATCACCCAAATTCAGTACCCTGTTCCTGCTTCCTCCCCATATCCCTTGATCATGTTAGGCATGAGAATATTCTGTGTAGAGAATTCTGCTCTTACACCATCCTGTAGGTGAAGAAATTCCTCATTCTGGTCCTGAATGGCATGCGCCGTTACCTACGCTATAATGCCAGGTTCTGGACTTCCCCCACCATTGGGCAGCCCTATCTGCATTTAGCCCAGTCCTACCTTTCAGTTCTTATAAGATCCATTCTCACTGTTCAGAAATATAAATGTAATCTTGAAGAGGATTAAGGGGATTCAGGGCTCTCACTTAACTTTTTTTCTCTGTTAGCCGGGCAACCTAGGCAGCTTTTAGGTTGCCAAATGACAGTTTAGGTGGTCATTTAAGACGGCTTGCATGACGCATGCGATAATGTGCTCGGACGAAGTGCATAGTAACCAGTCGGTATTATGCTCAATGAAGCATTCACACTATTTCTGCTTCAAATAAAGTCACAAACTAAACATATTCACCAATCAAGACATGATATATACCATAATGACATGCAGCAAAATGATTATTCAGTATATACAGTATCTCAACTCTTTTTACACGTTGCAATGAATGCTATTTCTATCCACTTCCGAACAAAAATTATTCAGCATATTATCAACCTAGGTGAGACCAAGCCCAGGCTTGGCGATTGCTTCGCACAACACCTCCACTCAATTTGCAATAACCAACATAGAAACATAGAAATTAGGTGCAGGAGTAGGCCATTCGGCCCTTCGAGCCTGCACCGCCATTCAATATGATCATGGCTGATCATCCAACTCAGTATCCCGTACCTGCCTTCTCTCCATACCCTCTGATCCCCTTAGCCACAAGGGCCACATCTAACTCCCTCTTAAATATAGCCAATGAACTGGCCTCGACTACCCTCTGTGGCAGAGAGTTCCAGAGATTCACCACTCTCTGTGTGAAAAAAGTTCTTCTCATCTCGGTTTTAGAGGATTTCCCCCTTATCCTTAAGCTGTGACCCCTTGTCATGGACTTCCCCAACATCGGGAGCAATCTTCTTGCATCTAGCCTGTCCAACCCCTTAAGAATTTTATAAGTTTCTATAAGATCCCCTCTCATCTCCTAAATTCTAGAGAGTATAACCATATAACCATATAACAATTACAGCACGGAAACAGGCCATCTCGACCCTTCTAGTCCGTGCCGAACACATAATCTCCCCTAGTCCCATATACCTGCGCTCAGACCATAACCCTCCATTCCTTTCCCATCCATATAACTATCCAATTAATTTTTAAATGATAAAAACGAACCTGCCTCCACCACCTTCACTGGAAGCTCATTCCACACAGCTACCACTCTCTGAGTAAAGAAGTTCCCCCTCATGTTACCCCTAAACTTCAGTCCCTTAATTCTCATGTCATGTCCCCTTGTTTGAATCTTCCCTACTCTCAGTGGGAAAAGCTTTTCCACGTCAACTCTGTCTATCCCTCTCATCATTTTAAAAACCTCTATCAAGTCCCCCCTTAACCTTCTGCGCTCCAAAGAATAAAGCCCTAACTTGTTCAACCTTTCTCTGTAACTTAGTTGCTGAAACCCAGGCAACATTCTAGTAAATCTCCTCTGTACTCTCTCTATTTTGTTGACATCCTTCCTATAATTAGGCGACCAAAATTGTACACCATACTCCAGAATTGGCCTCACCAATGCCTTGTACAATTTTAACATTACATCCCAACTTCTATACTCAATGCTCTGATTTATAAAGGCCAGCACACCAAAAGCTTTCTTTACCACCCTATCTACATGAGATTCCACTTTCAGGGAACTGTGCACAGTTATTCCTAGATCCCTCTGTTCAACTGTATTCTTCAATTCCCTACCATTTACCATGTACGTCCTATTTTGATTTGTCCTGCCAAGATGTAGCACCTCACACTTATCAGCATTAAACTCCATCTGCCATCTTTCAGCCCACTCTTCCAACTATAAACCAAGTCTATCCAGTCTTTCTTCATAAGACAGTCCTGACATCCCAGGAATCAGTCTGGTGAACCTTCTCTGCACTCCCTCTATGGCAATAATGTCCTTCCTCAGATTTGGAGACCAAAACTGTACGCAATACTCCAGGTGTGGTCTCACCAAGACCCTGTACAACTGCAGTAGAACCTCCCTGCTCCTATACTCAAATCCTTTTGCTATGACGAAGCCAACCTGATCTCCCGGTGGCCCAGCACTTCAACTCCCCCTCCCATTCCGAATCGACCTTTTTGTCCTGGGCTTCCTCCATGGCCAGAGTGAGGCCCACCGCAAATTGGAGGAACAGCACCTCATATTTCGCTTGGGTAGTTTACACCCCAGCGGTATAATAATAATAATAAATTTTATTTAATGGGCGCCTTTCAGACATCTCAAGGACACCTTACATAGTAATCGGAATAAAAACATATAATCGGAATAGAACAGGTAAAAAAAAGACATCACAGAGACACAAATTAAAAACAGAATTCAATCCAAAAACAGAAAATCAAAAACACAGTGTGAAGAGAGAGCAGCGGCAGCCAAAGCGCGCCAGCGTCCACTCTCTCTACACGGCAGCCATCTTGGACACAGACCTACAGGACTACAATTAGACAAAAAAATCATCCCCCCACAGTGGATAGCACTGTGGAGGAAGGCACAATGTCCAGTCCCCACCCCATGTTCACCCCAAAGTCAGGCCTATTGAGGCCACCGCAATTGCCTCTACGGAGGCTCGATGTCCCTGGCCGTTCTCACCAGGTGGTCTTGCCCCGGCGTCGGGAGAGTCCTTTCGGCGGCTGGGCTGGTATGAACATTGACCTCCTATTTCAGGTAGTCTCTACATTCTTCTTCCCTTCCCAGCTCTCCCTCAGCCCACTGTCTCCGTCTCTTCCTTTCTTCTTCCCGCCCCCCCACCCTCACATCAGTCTGAAGAAGGGTCTCGACCCGAAACGTCGCCTATTCCTTCACTCCATAGATGCTGCCTCACCTGCTGATTTTCTCCAGCTTTTTTGTCTACCAACGGGATACCACCATTGGCTACATCTTCCCATCTCCTCCCCTGTCGGCTTTCCACCCAAACCACCCCCTCTCCTGGCACTTTCCCTGGCAAGCACAGGAAATTCTACACTTGTTACTTTACCGCCCCCCTTGACTCCATTCAAGGACCCAAGCAGTCTTTCCAGGTGCAGCAGAGATTCACCTGCACCTTCTCCAACCTCATCTATTGCATCCGCTGCTCTAGATGTCAGCTGCTCTACATCGGTGAGACCAAACGTAAGCTTGCCGATTGCTTCACCCAACACCTCCGCTCGGTTTGCAATAACCAACCTGATCTCTCGGTGTCTCAGCACTTCAACTCCCCCTTCCATTCGGAATCCGACCTTTCTGTCCTGGGCCTCCTCTATGGCCAGAGTGAGGCCCACCGTAAATTGGAGGAGCAGTACCTCATTTTTTGCTTGGGCAGTTTACACCAGCATTTTTGTTTACCCATTCACACAAGTTCTGTTATCCCACTTTCCTCACCCACTCCCTGCACATTAGGAGCAATTTTACAGAGACAAGTTAACCTACAAAGCCAATGCCTCTCTGGGATGTGGGAGGAAACCCACACGCTTCCAGGGAGAATGTGCAAATTCAATACAGACAGTTCCCGAGGACAGGGTCGAACACAGATCTCTGGCATGTGAGGCAGCAAATCCACCAGTTATGCCACTATTTTTTGTTTTCCAACACACAAAAACATTTTCGTTGATAACATTGGTTACTAAAAAAAAAAGAAACTATCCATTTTCAGTCTTAAATCTCTAAGAGACGCTATGTCCCCCTTTATAGCTACTGTATGTTTTAATTCAGTTCAAGACTATGGGGCAGTACATTGGTCACAAAGTTGCTGCCTAAAAGTGCCAGAGACCCGGAATTGATCCTGAATATGGGTGCTGTCTGTATGGAGTTTGCTCCTTTTCCCTTTGATCGCATGGGTTTTCTCCGGGTGCTCTTGTTTCCTTCCACATTCCAAAGGTGTGTAGGAACCTTTTTTAGACCCAACCCAAAACGTAATATTTTCCTTTTGTCCAGCGATTCTGTCTGACCTGTTCAGTTTAAACCGGCATCTGCAGTTCCTTCCTACACACACGATACTATATGATAGAACTTTATTAATCCCAGGAGAGAAATTGGGTGTGTGTGTATATATATTACTTACACACACACACACACACACACACACACACGCACACACACGCACACACGCACACACACACACACACACACACACACACACACACACACACACACACACACACACACACACACACATTATATATATATAGGGAGGGCTGGGAGACACACACACACAGACACTCACACACAATACTAAAATGCCAAGTAACTTCAGAACATGGTAAGCATACTGAATCCTGTTACTAACCATATACTCTATGTAAGAAGTTTGAAAATAAGAACACAGTTGTGTCTAAACCGAATGATTCAAACGTTTAAAACCATTTTTACTCTGAAGCACTCCTCTACAGCTGCTGCAACGGCAAAAACGTGCTATAAATAACTTTCAACAAACACACTCACCATATACATGGCAGTAAGCTCTCTTGAATTTTCTCAAACGGTTCAGGGTGGCATCTTCATTGTGGGCCTTGCGCACTCAGCGCCACCTCTCCACAAAGCGGACATTACGAAATCAGCGCCACTTCTCCACTAAGCGGAAATGACGCAATCAGCGCCACCTCTCCACTAAGCGGAAGTCACGGAATGAGCAGCAATTTTGCATTAAACACAGTCCTGATCTAATAAAACGTTTATTCACGGTTTTTCTTTCCAAAAACTGTTGCACACTTTTCAATAAGGCACAGTTAAAAGGCACATTTTCAAAACAAACCTGTTGCATTTGGCAAGGCAACTTTAATTAAGCAAGGCAACTTTAATTAAGCAAGGCAACTTTAATTAGGCAAAGCAACTTTAACATTCTGAAACCAACTTTTCAATTAGGCAAGGCAACTTTATCATACTCAAACCAAAACACACTTTTAGCATGCATTTTCAAACCACATTAAGGGCACTCACAGTTTAGTAGACATGTGTTCAGTGTTATTCACTGAGAGTGAGAGACGTGTCCCTCTTGCTCCCCCATCTTGCAGAGACTGACTGAGGCACTCAACACTTCCGGGTTGACCCTCAGGAAGGGGCGTGGCCTTCAGGAGAGAGAACAGGATTTTTCCCATCGATGAAAAATAAAAGAGTTATTAAACTCTTATTTTTCATCGATGGGAAAAATCCTCTTATCCTGCGCAGCTGAGGGGGACTGAGTAAGATGGCCAAAAATCACAGCCGTAAGTGGCAGCGTTTTTTCTAAAATCAATATACAGAACAACAGGAAGTGGTCAAGATCAGACTTTTAGTAATATAGATATATACGTATATTGACGTTTCTGGTCGAGACCTTTCTTCAGTCTAAAAGCATTATGCAGCATTATATATTCATATATAAATATACACTTTTGTTTTCTCGTTTCTAACATTGTTCACAGAGTACTATGTTCACATATTCTGTTGTGCTACTGCAAGTATGGATTTCATTGTTCTAACTGGGATGTGAGAGAATAAAACACTCTTGACCTACGTCGCTAATGTGTGGGATAGAACTAGTGTACGGGTGATCGGTGGTCGGCATGGACTCGGTGGGCCGAAGGGCCTGTTTCCACACTGTATCTTTAAATTAAACTAAAAACACTAAAACCAGAGGAAATCTAAAGAAGGGTCTCTACCCGAAACGTCACCCAATTTCCTCTATCCAGAGATGCTGGCTGCTCCATGGAGTTCCCCCGCACAATTAAAGCATGGAATAGTCTTCACCCTACCATAGTTACCCCACCAGACGCAACTAAATTTAAGGTAGCTCTTTTTTCCCCTAGATCCCTTTTTTGCTTAAGTCCAAGTCAAGAGTCAAGAGAGTTTTATTGTCATGTGTCCCAGATAGGATAATGAAATTCTTGTTTGCTGCAGCACAACAGAATATGTAAACATAATACAAAGCAGGAGATAAAAGTTCTGTGTGTCTATATACCATAGACCATATATATATAGACAATAAATAAACAGATAAAGTGCAATAGGCTGTTATTTTTCAGAGTTTGGTAGTGGAGTGTCCACTCCAATTTAAATTCCATTTGGAATATTTTTGGAGGACCAGGAAACCAAGAAGCAAGAGTTACTCCAGGAAGTTACTCCAGCTCCAGGGAATGATTCTGCGTTGGTTTTCAGCAGTCGTGGTAAGGCGGCCAGATCTCCCACAATGCAAAGTGAGGGAGAAAGTGCCTAGTGCCGACCAATTGCCGTGGCAGTGCGCATGTGCAGGGCGGCACATGCGCACAACCACGGCGGATGATGTGCTGGCCGTGGTTGTGCGCATGTGCAAGGCGGCCGGCCGTGTCGGCGGATGAGTAGCAGGCGGAGAGCGGAGAACCGGCGGAACGGACACGGATACAGTTACGGATGGCGGGCAGAGATGGAGAGTGACAGAGAGAGAGATAGAGAGGGGGCCCGCTCAGAGTTGAACGATAGGTGCCAAGCCGGGCAAACTGGCACTGTTTTCAGGTTGCCCGGCAGGACTTTAGGTTGCCATTGGCTCCCGGGCAACCGTTAATTTCGAGTCCTGGGATTAGTCCACATTACCTGATGGGAACTATCCCAGGTTGTTGAGAGAGGCGAAAGAGATCTTGATGCAGGGTTTTGTATCTTTTCTAGCCACAGACGAGGTCCTAAAGGACAGAAGAATAGCAAATGTTGTACCTTTATTGAAAAAGGGAATGGGGGATGATCCAGGGAATTATAGGCATGTGAACCTTGCATCAGTGGTAGAGAGGCTGTTAGACAGGATTCTTAGTAACAGCATTTACTCACATTTGGAAGAGAATGTTTTTATTGGGGATAGTTAGCATGGCTTTGTGTGGGGCAGGTCATATCTTGGTTGAGCCTTTTGTGTGATATATCTAAATAACTTGGACCAAAATGTAGATGATTGGCCATTTGTGCAGATAAATTGGTGTAGTTGCGGACATTGAAAAATGCAGATGTAGCAGGATATAGATCAGTCACAGGTGGAGAAATAGCAGATGGAATTTAGTCAGGGTAAGTGTTACGTGTTGCTTTTTGTGAGGTAAAATGTGAGGTGAAGGCTCATGGTAGGACCCTTAAACATTGATGCACACAGGGAGTTTAGGGTCAACCCATAGCTCTCTGAAAGCAGCAATTTAAGTAGATAGTGTTAAGGAATGTGTGTGGGGGCAGAACAGCTGCAGAGTCACTTCCTTACAATGCCAGAGACCTAGCTTTGATCCTGACTACAGGTTATATTTGTACAGAATTTGTACATTTTCCCCACCTGCACCTCCTCCAACCTCATCTATTGCATCCGCTGCTCTAGATGTCAGCTGATCTACATCGGTGAGACCAAGCGGAGGCTTGCCGATCGTTTCGCCGAACACCTCCGCTCGGTCCGCAATAACCAACCTGCCCTCCCGGGGGCTCAGCACTTCAACTCCCCCTCCCATTCCGTATCCAACTTCTCTGTCTGGGCCTCCTCCATGGCCAGAGCGAGCACCGGAAATTGGAGGAACAACACCTCATATTCCGCTTGGGGAGTCTGCATCCTGGGGGCATGAACATTGAATTCTCCCAATTTTGTTAGCCCTTGCTGTCTCCTCCGTCAGCCCTCGGGCTGTCTCCTCCCATTCCTCAGTCTTTGGGCTCCTCCTCCTCCTTTTTCCTTTCTTCTACCCCTCCCCCCACCCCCCATCAGTCTGAAGAAGGGTTTTGGCCCAAAACGTTGCCTATTTCCTTCGCTCCATAGATGCTGCTGCACCCGCTGAGTTTCTCCAGCATTTTTGTGTACCTTCCCTGTGACTGCATTGGTTTTCCCCAGATGCTCCGGTTTCCTCCCACACTCCAAAAACAGATGTACACGTTTGTAGGTCAATTGGCTTTGGCAAAGTTGTAAATTGTCCTTAGTGTACAGCAGCGGTTCTCAACCTTTTTACCCTTGTGGAACCCTTGAAATAATTTTCATGTCTCTGCTATGAACCCCTGAGTTGGGGGTTGCCGGGCTCGCCGCCATTTGGAGATCGCAATGGCGATCTCTGGCGTCACAACAGGGATCCGTCAGTCGCGCCAGCGCAGTTGGGGGAGGATTGCCGGGCAGGGGTCGCCATTTTAACATCCAGCATTGTGTATAGGTGAGTGCAACTGAGGGAATATTGCATTCGGGGAGGGGGACCTAACGGGGTGTCAAACTCATTTTAGGTCACGGGCCTGACTTAGTTGTCTACGTTTGTTTTTCAACCTGCTCTCGTGTGTCTCAGTCTCTGCTATATCTACAAAGTGTTTCACTTTCTGAATTTTGTTTCTTATGAAGAAGATTGCCTAGCAAGCATTACTTTTATGATTGGTATTAACTTACAGTTGAAGGCTACAAGAAAGTTGTGATGAGAGAGAGAAAAAACAATGCTATCTTGGCTAAGATTGTTTTGGGAGCTACACCCTTTCCATTAATAAACCATTGGAAATTGAACATTAGCAGACACAAATGTAGACTTCTCCGCCACCATCCAAGAGAGGCTGTGGCCTCTCCCAGTCAGTGCAAGTTTCTGGGATGATCGGGAGACCGGGGAGGGCCTAGAACAGAGACGCTTTGCAGTCGGCTTGAGCTCTCTCCTCTGCCATTCTGCTCCACACAGTGTAAAGACAAAAGTATCCACCACGCAGCCCGCACTGCTACAATGTTGTTTTTTTCCTCACAGCATTCAAACCCAGCTCCCAGCCACTCCGCACCGCGCAACCTCATCCCACTCAGCGCCCGCCCCCTCCCTCCTCATTGGCCACAGCTGATTGCCCAGAGGGCGGTTCATTCTCCTATTGGGCCAGCCTGTTGTCAGTCACGAGGGATGATGGCCAGTTCGTTTGTCTGGCTCTCGCCTTGTTCGGACCCCCACCCCCTGAAGAAGGGCCTTGATCCGAAACGTCACCTATTCCTTCTCTCCATAAATTCTGCCTGTCCCGCTGAGTTACTCCAGCATTTTGTGTCTATCTTTGGTTTAAACCAGCATCTGTAGTTCCTTAGGTACATTAAAATGCTGGAGAAACTCAGCGGGTGCAGCAGCATCTATGGAGCGAAGGAAATAGGTAACGTTTCGGGCCATACCCTTCTTCAGACTGATAGGGGGTGGCGGGGAGAAGGAAGGAATCTGTAGTTCCTTGATACACTCTTCTTCAGAATGACTGGTTTGTGAACAGCTCCATCCAAGATCACACAAAATTGCTGAGAATTGTGGACATAGCCCAAACCATCACGCAAAACAAATTCCCTTCCATTGACTCTATCTGCACTTCACAATGCCTTGGCAAGGCCACTAACATCATCAATGACGCGTCTCGCCCCGGTCACTCCCTCTTCTCCCCTCATCAGGCAAGAGCTACAGAAGATGGAAAATGTATACCTGCAGATTCTGGGACAGTTACATCCCAGCTGTTATCAGGCAACTGAACAATCCTCTCACCAACTAGAGAGCGATCCTGACCTCCCATCCACCTCATTGGAGATCTTCAAACTATCTTTTATCAGACTTAATTGGACTTTATCTGGCACAGAATATTCCCTTTATCCTGTGTCTGTACACTATGGACAGTCTGATTGTAATCATGTATCGTCTTTCCACTGACAGGATAGCATGCAACAAAAAAGCTTTTCACTGTACACATGACAATAATAACAATAAACTAAACTAAGACTGAAGAATCCTGAGCCGAAACGTAACTGATCCACGTTCTCCAGAGATGCTGCCTGAACCTCTTTTGAGTTACCCAGCATTTTGTGTCTTTCTGCAGTTACTTTTTTCTACATTCTTGTGACATTGTTGTTTGGAGCTGTTTTGAGCCACTCCTATTCGAAACTGAACGGAGACTGCCCAAACTCGTTTTGTTAGATTTATCAGACAAAGGGAAGCATTAACTTTTAATCTCGGGTTGGTTTTTAGATTGGACTGAATTTTAATATGAATTCAAGAAACAAAAGAACAATTTTCTAATGTGCATATTTAGCTCCAACTGATTGACTACTACATTTAAAAAGTAAATTTTAAAATGGTTTCACCATTTTAAATCATAATTTAAACCTTAAGCTGTCAAGAATTTCCCAGCACTTTAATTTGCTCTTGGTCCATTCGTCAGGTGTTTACATGTAGCTTAAAGTATAGAACTTTGGCATGTTCATTTGTTTTATTGCAACACCTGGTAGCTGATTGAAAATTAGATTAATGTATTGGTTATGAAAGGAAGTGATAAAAGTAACATGCAATTTAAAGGTTCAAAGATACAGAAACACACAAAATAACTATTGTATAAATTGAAGGTAGACAAACATGCTGGAGAAACTCAGCGGGTGAGGCAGCATCTATGGAGCGAAGGAAATAGGCAACGTTTCGGGTCGAGACCCTTCTTCAGACTTGCCTATTTCCTTCACTCCATAGATGCTGCCTCACCCGCTGAATTTCTCCAGCATTTTTGTCTACCTTCAATTTTCCAGCATCTGCAGTTCCTTCTTAAACATTGTATAAATTGATGTCAATCATTAATATTCAATTTAATTCCTATCACAACAACCTGAATTGAAAAATAAATTGCTATTCTTTCCTTGTGGTTGGGTTGAAATTTTAAGAGACAAATGAAGGCAAACAAAATAGAGAAATTTATTAAGTAACAAACGGAAGACCAAATTGAAAAAAATTGTTTGCTTCCACTTCAAAAAGGTTGCAAGTAATCTCTCAGAACTATTAGGAAACCTAGTGACCAATGAGAGAAAGGAACTGTAGAAAATCTGTATTAATAAAGAAACGGTGTCAGGGAAATGGAAGGGAATGTAGGTCGATTGATGTCCGGATCCCAGGACCTCTGCATCCCGGAGTACTAAAGGATATGATGTTGCAAATATTCAATGCTTAAAGGGCCTGTCCTACTTACGTGTCCATGGCACGCAAAGTACGCGACCTCGTGGTCGCGTTGAGCCACGATGGTCCCGCGAAGGTCGGGCGCGATTACATGCATCCGCACAGCCGTCTGGAGCGCATGACGTCATTTGAAGATGGACACAAAGCAGGAGTAACTCAGCGGGACAGGCAGCATCTCTGGAGAGAAGCAATGGATGATGTTTCGTGTCGAGACTCGTATTCAGTCTGAAAAGAAGAGTCTTGGCGCGCTGAGTCCACGTTGACCATCGATCACCCATTCACACTAGTTTTATGCTATCACATATTCTCATTCACTCTCTACACGCAAGGGGCAATTTGCAGAGGCTAATTAACCCATACATTGGAGGAAACCGGAGCATCAGGAGGAAACCCATTCCCCAGAAGGGTCTCGACCCGAAACGTTGCCTATTCCTTCGCTCCATAGATGCTGCCTCACTCGCTGAGTTTCTCCAGCATTTTTGTATACCACATGGACAATTGTACCTTCTGGTTGTGGCACCTACTGGCAAAGCTGGGCTAGAGGCCTCTATTCCACTGCTTTTCACAAGCTTGTTGACATCAGATGCATTTTTCATCATGTTGATGCTAATGTTAACTTTGTTATTGTCACGTGCACTGAGGTGCAGTGAAGAGCTTTTGTTGTGTGCTATCCAATCAGTGGAAAGACTACATGAATCCGATCAAGCCGTCCACTACGTACAGATGCAGGATAAAGGGAATAATGTTTGGAAAATGCTAGTCCTGTAGAGTCTGATTAAAGATAGTTTGAAGGTTTCCTATGATTGTTTTAAATATTATTTACATTTATCCAGGATGCATTTGATGCTAATTAGAAACTGTTCTCTAAAGATATAAAAATTGATAGACTTTCGAAGCATATACTGTAGTACTTTAATTGTAAATGGTTAGATTGCAAGGAGAACCATGCTAAATTGGAACCGATTAGCACGATATTGAAGGTAGTTATTTCCTTCTGACTGGCTTATAATTGTTCATATGTGTTCTTGCAGTCTCGCAGTGTAGACAAGCAGCACGCAGTAATCAACTATGAAACAGCTACAGATGAACACCGGGTAAAGGACCTTGGAAGTCTGAATGGGGTATGTAGAGAAACAATAACGCCATTGTTTCACACCACAAGTATTTTCATGTTGTTAATGCAGTTCACTGGCCCAGACTATTGTTTCATTCCATCAAGGCGTGTTTCAAATAATGGTAAGCATATGCTGTTAGTTCAAAAGCTTCCGATATGATTTCTAATTTGTGATTCAGCCCTTTTGTTTTAAGATTGCTGTTTATTTCCCTCACATTGATAGAATTGCCATAACTTATCCTTTTTAATTTGAACACTTTTCATATACTTTTTGTATTGTGTTTTTGCATTTATCTCTGCAGACCTTTGTAAATGATGTGAGGATTCCTGACCAAATGTACGTAACGCTGAAAGTGAATGACACGGTTCGATTTGGATATGATATCCTTTCTTAATCTTGTCGAACCTTGAAGCCTTTATTTGAATTATGATGTCAGTAACAAAGTCTTGATGTACAGTGAGATCAAATCCAAAGAACTGTGAACAATTTTGGTTTGTTTTGTCTGGTATATATTTTTGAAGGACTTTGAAATGATCTAATTGAAGACATGAGGATTTTGAAGGAGTCACGTCAAGTCACTTTTATTTACATAGCACATTTAAAAAACAACTCTCGTTGGCCAAAGTATTTAATATTGAAGACCACCAAACTCACCATTGCACCAACTTTCTAGTCCATATTTAAAAAAAAATCTTCCACAGGAAGGTAAACCTTAAAAATAGCATCTAGGTTGTGGGAAGAGCAATATCAATACTTTGAATATACCTTTGTAGGAAAGAATTGCAGATGCTGGTTTAAATCAAAGGTAGACACAAAATGCTGGAGTAACTCAGCGGGACAGGCAGCATCTCTGGTGAGAGGGAAGGGTTAACATTTCGGGTTGAAGGGATTTGTCACGAAACGTCACCCATTCCTTCTCTCCAGAGATGCTGCCTGTCCCGCTGAGTTACTCCAGCATTTTGTGTCTACCTTTGAATATAGGTAGACATAAATTTCAGGATGGTTTCATTTAATGAGATTTGGGGATTTATTTGTGTAATTAATTTACAGAATCAAAAATAGCTAGATTTAGTAATGTAAATTGATTTGTTATTGAGGTCATTGATAATTTTGCTTTCTTAACAAATGTCACATTCAAACATGTATATGTTGGAAAAAAGTACACACATAGTCCCTGAAGAGGCTCTAAAGGTACGTGGAGCTCGGACAACATTTAAATGAACAAAAATATATTAAAAATTGCTATCTCACAGTGTTTTTCTTTTGTGCCTTGTTAGCATGAGAAATATACCAGTCAATTTCAGATACAGGTGAAAGCGGCAGAGGACAAGAAGGCCGAACAATCTGATATGGGGCAGGAGCAGTCAAGTACAAAATTGGAGTCACCACAACAAAATCTTGAAAAGACTGAGAAGAAAGGTGTGCATATTTGTTAATGACAATATATTTGAATGAATAAATTGTACCAATCTTCCTGGCATAGTGGTTATTGATGTAAGAATATTAACCTATTATATTAAACTTCTAGATGGATACGAATGTTTCAAGTTAAAATAAATGAAATATTTCAATCCAGTCAGAATTCTAAAGTACAATTGAGTTTACTGCAGGAAAATTGCATGCTAAAAGTAAGAATTATCCTTGAGGTAGAATTGAGATTGATATTCTAGAGTCACTCCAGTAAACTGCACTGGAACTGTGGTGTAGCCTTTTGAGTCAGTATTTCTACAGCAGGCAGTTATATTAGCAACTTAGCTAATTAGAGAATTAGCTGTGTCTAATAAATCTGAAGGAAAAAAATATTTCAATAGTTTTAAGAATGCTGGCTCCTTACAAAATAGAGGAATTGTTCAGCTGCCAATATGGAAACAGGAGTGTTAAATTTTTCCTTTGCACTTTAGTGCAGAAATTGTAAGCCAACTCCTAACTGCATTAAGGAGTATTAATTTTATTTTTTGGTTCTCCTGATTTAGAAATTGTAGACAAATTATGGGCATGTCTTTATCTAGAAGTCAAGTAGTATGGGTGGCATGTTCATTTTGGATTATTGGAGCTTAATTCTATTAGGTCCTCCTGCAAACACATGTAGCAACCTCACGTGGGCCTTTCAGATGTTCCCCTTTTCCATGACAATTTTGTAGGTTCCTACTAGTGTAAATTCACCTCCCACTCTGGTGTTCCATTTCAATTACACTATATTGATATTGTGTATTGTATTAAGAGAATCAGAAATCAAAAATTCTTACTTGTGACAAAAAATGTCCAAATATTCAGTTGCTCAGCAGTAACCTCAAGGTGCTGAAGGAGCTAGAAAGGCAAATGGTGTGTTGGCCTTTACTGCAGGGAAGTTGCTGTACAAAAGAAAGGCACATTTGTGGCAGTTGTAGATAACAATTTATGGAAAGCTGTGAGCAGTTAGGTCTCTAACCTGCCTTTATTAATATCCCATAGAGTGTGATTTGTTTCAGTGCTCATGGTCTTGCTAACTGAATACTCAAAGGCATGTTACACCATGAAAGCATCTGTTTGGATTGCACACTGCTGTGTCCGGAACTTGGCGCTAAGCCATGCTCCCGTTCCCACCTTGTTGTGGGTCAACAAATTTCATAGCTACAGGAATGCAGCAGGGAGGAGGGCAAGTGTTTGCACAGGTACCCACACAGCAGCACCATCAATAACCTATTCTCTATAAATAATGACCCTCTTTAGTACCAATTTCCCTAACCCTGCCATTCCTTAGGAAACATTCTGAGTATTAAACAAACAACAGTATATTTGCCTTGGAGCTAGACAACAGGTGCAGCAGTAGCCCATACGGCCCTTTGAGCCAGCACCCCCATTCAGTGTGATCATGGCTGATCATTCACAATCAGTACCCCGTTCCTGCCTTCTCCCCATATCCCCCGACTCCGCTATCTTTAAGAGCCCTATCTAGCTCTCTCTTGAAAGTATTCAGAGAACCGGCCTCCACCGCCCTCTGAGGCAGAGAATTCCACTGTGTGAAAAGGTATTTCCTCATCTCCGTTCTAAATGGCTTACCCCTTATTCTTAAACTGTGGCCCCGGGTTCTGGACTCCCCCAACATCGGGAACATGTTTCCTGCAACTAGCCGGTCCATACCCTTAATAATCTTCTATGTTTCAATAAGATCTCCACTCATCCTTCTAAATTCCAGAGTATACAAGCCCAACCGCTCCACTCTCTCAGCATATGACAGTGCCGCCATCCTGGGAATTAACCTTGTGAACCTATGCTGCACTCCCTCAATAGCAAGAATGTCCTTCCTAAAATTTGGAGACCATAACTGCACTCAATACGCCAAGTGTGGTCTCACTAGGGCCCTGTACAACTGCAGAAGGACCTCTTTGCTCCCATACTCAACTTCTCTTGTTATGAAGGCCAACATGCCATTCGCTTTCTTCACTGCCTGCTGTACCTGCATGCTTACTTTCATTGACTCATGAACAAGGACCCCCCCAGATCCCATTGTACTCCCCCTTTTCGTAACTTGACACAAATTCAGATAATAATCTGCCTTCCTGTTTTTGCTACCAAAGTGGATAACCTCACATTTATCCACATTAAACTGCATCTGCCATGCATCTGCCCATTCACCCAACCTGTCCAAGTCACCCTGCATTCTCATAGCATCTTCCTCACAGTTCACACTGCCATCCAGATTTGTGTCATCTGCAAATTTGCTAATGTTACTTGTAATCCCTTCATCTAAAACATTAATATATATTGTAAATAGCTTGCGGTACCCCACTAGTCACTGCCTGCCATTCTGAAAGGGACCCGTTAATCCCTACTCTTTGTTTCCAGTCTGCCAACCACTTCTCTATCCATGTCAGCACTCTACCCCCAATACCATATGGCCTAATTTAACCACTAATCTCCTGTGTGGGACCTTATCAAATGCTTTCTGAAAGTCCAGGTACACTAAATCTACTGGCTCTCCCTTGGCCATTTTCTTTATTATATCCTCAAAAAATTCCAAAAGATTAGTCCAGCATAATTTCCCCTTCGTAAATCAATGCTGACTTGGACCGATCCTGTTACTGCTATCCAAATGTGCCGCTATTTCATCTTTTATGATGGACTCCAGCATCTTCCCCACCACCGATGTCAGGCTAACTGATCTATGATTCCCTGTTTTCTCTCTCCTGCCTTTCTAAGTGGGATAACATTAGCTACCCTCCAACCACAGGAACTGATCCTGAATCTCTAGAACATTAGAAAATGATCACCAATGCGTCTACGATTTCTAGAGCCACTTCCTTAAGTATCCTGGGATGCAGACCATCAGGCCCTGGGGATTTATCAGCCTTCAGTCCCATCAGTCTACCCAACACCATTTCCTGCCCAATGTGGATTTCCTTCAGTTCCTCCATCGCCCCAGATCCTCTGGCCACTAGTACATCAGGAAGATTGTTTGTGTCCTCCTTAGTGAAGACAGATCCAAAGTACCTGTTCAACTCATCTGCCATTTCATTGTTCCCCATAATAAATTCACCCTTTTCAGTCTTCAAGGGTCCAACTTTGGTCTTAACAATTTTTTTCCTCTTCACATACTTAAAGATGCTTTTACTATCCTCCTTTATATTCTTGTCTAGCTTACCTTCGTACGTCATCTTTTCTCCCCGTATTGTCTTTTTAGTTATCTTATGTTGCTCTTTAAAAGTTATGCAATCCTCTGGCTTCCCACTCATCTTTACTATGTTGTACTTCTCTTTTATTTTTATGCTGTGCTTGACTTCCTTTGTCAGCCATGGTTGCCCCTTACTCCCCTTGGAATCTTTCTTCCTCTTTGGAATGATCTGAACCTGCACCTTCTGTATTATTCCTAGAAATACCTGCCATTGTTGTTCCACTGTCATCCCTGCCAGGGTATCTTTCCAGTCAACTTTGGCCAACTCCTCCCTCATGGCTCCATAGTCCCATTTGTTCAACTGTAATACCGACACCTCCGATTTACCCTTCTCCCTCTCAAATTGTGGATTAAAATTTATCATATTATGGTCACTACCTCCTAATGGCTCCTAAACCTCAAGTTACCTTATCAAATCTGGTTCGTTACACAACACTGAATCCAGAATTGCCTTCTCCCTGGTAGGCTCCAGTACAAGCTGCTCGAAGAATCCATCACGGAGGCACTCCACAAACTCCCTTTCCTGGGGTCCAGTACCATCCTGATTTACCCAGCCTACCTGCATGTTGAAATCCCCGCTAACAACCGTAGTATTACCTTTACGACATGCCAATTTTAACTCTCGATTCAATTTGCACCCTATATACAGGCTACTGTTTTGGGGGCCTGTAGATAAATCCCATTAGGGTCTTTTTACCCTTACAATTCCTCAATTCTATCCGTACTGACACTGCATCTCTTGATTCTATGTCACCGCTCTCAAGGGACTGGATTTCATTCCTCACCAACAGAGCTACCCCACCCCCTCTGCCCAACTGCCTGTCTTTTCGATAGGACATATACCATTGAATATTCAGTTGGCACAGTGTGGATTGACTGGACTAATTTCTAGGATGCAGGAGTTTGAGAGATGAAAATTTAGATGAATGAGATTTGATCATCCTAGTAAGATTTTGAGTGAGATTGAGAGGTCATATGTTGAGTGTCTGCTTCCTCTGTGTGTTGCGCGTTTAGAATTGGGAGGCACAGTGTAAGATGTGAGCACATTAAGAATGAGGTAATTCAGTCAGAGAATGGTGAATCTTTGGAATTGTCTATCTCAGTAAATTGTGAATGCTGAATTCTTGAGGCCAATCAGCAGATTTTTGGGCACTATGAACCAATGAATCTGAGGAATGGCTAGCAAAATGGATGATAAGCTATCAATTATGATATTGTTGATTGGTGGTCTAGACCTGGCTTCTATTTATGTTTTTGTAGCTTTAATTTACATTCAAATATTATGCAACATATTTTAAAATTCCTTTGCAATATTTCCTTTACAAACAGCCCATTTATATCAACTCTGCATTTGATGTTCACTTGCTTGTGACATTATTTCAAGCCATGCAGAAAACACGGAGAAATGAATTTGAGTAAATTATGGCGAAAGCAGTTAAGACATTATCCTGGAGTTCCTGACGTTAATGCACTTTATGTTCTAGTCTCAAAACATACATGAAATGCAGTTCTGTTCTGACTGCCAATTTTAATTTTCATGTAGGAGTGTATGGAATTGCAGATTTAGGCATTCTGACAAAACTAATAGTTTTGCAAATCCTACAAAAGATCCTTTTGTCCAACATAAAGGCAGTAAAATTAACAAAAGAATACAGTAACTGTTTAATAATTGTATTGCATTCTACTTCTTTGGACAATAACTGCAAAGTTCTATTATAGTTTACATAATTTCTCTTATTTTCAATTTAGATACAGTGCCTTCCATCCTTCCATAATGTTTGGGACAAAGACCCATCATTTATTTATTTGCCTCTGTACTCCGCAATTTGAGATTTGTAATAGAAAAAAATCACATGTGGTTAAAGTCAAACATTGTCAGATTTTATTAAAGGCCATTTTTATACATTTTGGTTTTACCACCTAGAAATTACAGCAGTGTTCTATACATAGTCCTCCCCTTTGCATGCAATGACTGCTTGAAGTCTGGAATCCATGGACATCACCAGTTGCTGGGTGTCTTCTCTGGTGATGCTCTGCCAGGCATGTATTGCAGCCATCTTTAGCTTATGCTTGTTTTGGCGGCTAGTCCCCTTCAGTTTTCTCTTCAGCATATAAACGGCATGCTCAATTTGGTTCAGATCGGGTGATTGACTTGGCCACTCAAGAATTGACCCTTTTTTAGCTTTGAAAAACTCCTTTGTTGCTTCAGCAGTATGTTTGGGATCATTGTCTTGCTGTAGAATGAACCGACGGCCAATGAGTTTTTTGGCATTTTTTTAACTTGGATAGGATGTGTCTATACACTTCAGAATTCATTATGCTACTACCATCAGCAGTTGTATCATCGATGAAGATAAGTGAGCCAGTACCTTCAGCAGCCATACATGCCCAGACCATAACACCCCCACCACCGTGTTTCACAGGTGAGATGGTATGCTTTGGATCTTGGGCAGTTCCTTCTCTCCTCCATACTTTGCTCTTGCCATCACTCTGATATAAGTTAATCTTCGTCTCATCTGTCCACAAGACCTTTTTCCAGAACTGTGGTTGCTCTTTTAAGTACTTTTTGGCCAACTGTAACCTGGCCATCCTAACCAGTGGTTTGCATCTTTAGGTGTAGCCTCTGTATTTCTGTTCGTGAAGTCTTCTGCGGACAGTGGTCATTGACAAATCCACACCTGACTCCCGAAGAGTCTTTCTGATCTGTCAGACAGGTGTTTGGGGATTTTTCTTTATTATAGAGAGAATTCTTCTGTCATCAGCTGTGGAGGTCTTCCTTGGCCTGCCAGTCCCTTTGCGATTAGTAAGCTCACCAGTGCTCTCTTTCTTCTTAATGATGTTCCAAATAGTTGATTTTGGTAAGACTAAGGTTTGGCTGATGTTTCGAACAGTTGTATTCTTGTTTCTCAGTCTCATAATGGCTTCTTTGACTTTCATTGGCACAACTTTGGTCCTCATGCTGATAAACAGCTATAAAAGGTTCCAAATGTGATGGAAAGACTAGGTGCTGAGAGCTCTCTTATACCTGCATTAAGGAGGCAATTAAATACACCTGAGCAATTACAAACACCTGTGAAGCCATGTGTCCCAAACATTATGGTGCCCTGAAATGGGAGGACTATTTTTCAACACAACTGTAATTTCTACATGGTGAAACCACAATGTATAAAAATACCCTTTAATAAAATCTGACAATGTGCACTTTAACCACATGTGATTTTTTTCTATTACAAATCTCAAATTGTGGAGTACAGAGGCAAATATATCGATGATGGGTCTTTGTCCTAAACATTATGGAGGGCACTGTATATCCAGTTGTGTCTCAGCAGGAGTAACAAATTTACTAAATTTATAATACAGTACTAATTTCGTAGACTCACGACGTATGCTCTTGTCCTTTACCTTCTATACTGTTGTAAATTATTTCTCAAATTGGCACAGAGAAGCAAAATCTTGCAGTCTCTGCAATCTCAACCCAGAACATTTTGACCAATCCTATGCCTTCATGGATGAGAGCTCTGTTAGTGAAGCACAGTTTGTCCCTGTTGTCAAGGTCTTTCTGGGAGTACAGCTGGTCACTAGAATCTGGGAAGATTCTGCACTCTGCTCTGGTGTGCTTGGACCACGACAATGAATCAGCCACAGAGTACAGTGTAGAGTTAAGCAACATGGTCCAAGGGCAGGGAACACACACTTCATTCCCATCTTTGAAAAAATTGCTGCAAATTTGGCATTGCAGAATTAGTGGTTCTATAAATGGTTTGTTGAAGCGCAATCCTGATGGAACTGTGGGTGGATTCTGGTTAGCTAGATTCAGAACTCTACTTTGTGGCTGAAGTTTAGAGTCAATTTATAGATTCCCCTATTATTAACTCTCGATAGAGGAGGTGGCTGTTCTTCCTCCTAAGTTGCTGCTCTCAGAACAATTCCATTGATCTTAATCCTGCACTTGTTTCCCTGTAACATGTTCTCTCACACGTCCATCAACCAGATTCTCCTGCCAGTTATCTCCACTATGGATCATTTACAGCAGCCACTTAATCCACTGATATGGATGATAATCCACTATGAAGGCAAACCCTACATAGATTGCACTCAATATCCTTGAACTCAAGTCACTACCAGCCGCATCACTATATCACCCATTGTGATCATTTGTACTGCAAATTGGTAAAATTATTTGCAAACAAGTTTTTTTTTGTTTGCTAAGTAGCACTCCCTCTTTTGCATCAAAAGTTTAGTTTTATTTAGCAATCCAGCGTGGAAACAAGGCATTCGGCTTACCGAGTCCATGCCGACCATCACCAGTTCTATGTTGTCCCACTTTCTCATCCACTCCCTACACACTGGGGGCAATTTTACAGAGGCCAATTAACCCACAAACCTGCACGTCTTTGTAACGTGGAAGTAAACCGAAGAACCCGGAGGAAACCCAAGCAGTCACAGGGAGAACTTGCAAATTCCACACAGATGAGATGTAATCCTGAGGTGTTATCAGCTCTCTCAGTGTGGAGTTCTCCCCAGTGTCTTACAAGATTAAAAAAAAACAATCCCTGAATATTATATAAAAGTAACAGTTTCCATTGTTGTGAATATTTTGGATTTCTGACTTTTTCAGATTACGTTTATTCTTTTGGTCACCATATTTTTTTGGAAAGATTATTTGGTAAATGTATTGCATTTGTGATGTGAAAATATCTCGGAACATTAGGAGTATTATTTTGTAAATATATAACCTAACATGTTACTTTTTTGAAATATATATTGTTTATCTAACAAAAAATAGTAACCACGCTAATAACATATAGAAGCATTATTTTGTAAATATATACCCTGTTATATATGTTAGTTTAGTGAAATATGTATTAGACATCCAACAAAAATTAATAGTGACATTCAAGGTTATTGACTTCCATTGAGTTGAAAGCAAACCCACTGTAGGATGGAATTGGAGTTTTAAGCTAACCTCCACCAGCTAGTGTTTCATGAATAGTGTTTTGTGTAAATTACATCGAAGCGGTACATGTCACAGCATGCTTTGTATCGGTACCAGTCCGAGGTTCGTACATTTGTCAATATTACGAGTAATGTCCACTATGGATTTTAGGAAGGAAAAAAACAAAGATTTGACATGTGAACATGTTATTATTTGAGACTTAGGACAAAACTAAAGGCTTTGTTGTGTTAGGACACGTTTCCATTTATAACTGTCCTTTATAAACAAATCGGTACAATACCTGTAAGAAACTATTTGGTATCAAATCTATCAGTCATATACTTGCATTTCATGATTTGTAATTTTGTCTTCAGTATTTAATCAGTTCTTACTTTTTAATAGGATAAAATATTTATATAAAGCAAATAATAAAATTATTTTATAGTCTCTTAAAGTAATCCTGAAATATTTTATTAAAAAATGTAGTAAACAGCAGGGCAAGTTTTATAGAAATAGTTGAAAACATTAAATCAATAGAAACTATATTCGTCCTTGACATCAATGAAGAAAAGGGGGTCACTCCTGTATCGTGCACTTAAATTAGGTTTTGAATTGTATGTTTTAGAAAATCGAGTTTGGGTAATGTTGCAGAGAAGAGGGAGATTTTAGCCATGGAATTATTGATAACAAAAGCAATGAGGTAAAAGCATAACACACAAATCTGAAAAGGTACCTTCAGTCCTTCAAATTTGTTTCACCGTTCAATTTTATCACAGTTGTCTGTCTTTATCTAACTTTATCTAACTCTTTTCCGTACACCTTTAATATTTTGAATAATTTGGAACAAAACATAACTATTGTTGAGGTTGTGAAGAGAAGAAAAAGTTATTAAACTCTATCAATAGTTTCAGTTGATCCAGTGTCTTTTCGGGCGTGAGACAAAATTATTCAAGAATTTTTGTAAATAATTGTTTTCTGGGTTCAATACTAACTCGCTTTGAGCTGATTTTAAGACTTTGTCGACAAGCAAGAGACTACAGATGGTAAAAATCAGATAAGGAACAGAAATTCAGCATCTGTTTTTTACACACCTTGTGGAAAGAGAAATAGAGTTAACATTTTGGGTCAATGAGCATCATCAGAACTGGAAAAGTGAGAAAACAAGCATATTTGAAGTTACAGAGAGAGGGAGTGGCTGAAAGGACAAAATTGTCTGAATTGGGGTGGAAACAAAGGTTGTCCAGGTGACGCAATTGTTTCTGACACTTAGGAAGGGAAGTGAATGCTCCTTAATCATAGCTGATCTATTTGAATCAGTGTAACTAGAGGAGGATGAAAGGGTACATTTAGAGATGGAGAGAATATGTCAGCATGCTGGAACTGAGACAAAGGATGCTTGAAATCTGGAATGATAGATAATGCTGTCAATATTTAGCAGATCTGATACTATCTGTAGACCGAGGAAAAAGTGAGCTAACGTTACAGGTGGATGATGACCTTGTATCAGAACTTGCCAATTCTGACCAATACAAGTTGGTTACCTGAAATTGTTGAATTTATTATCGTCCCATGGGCAACATCACGGTTGGATGGAGGATGAAGTGCTGTTCAAGCCTTTATTGGGCAGTGGTTTACAGAAAAAGACAATGCAGGAGTAACTTAGTGGGTCAGGCAGTGTCTCTGAGAACATGGATAGGTGACGTTTCGAATCGGGGCCCCTCCTCAGTCTGAAGAAGGATCCCAACTCAAAATCCATCTATCCATGTTCTCCCAAGATGCTGCTCTGTTACTACAACACTGTGTCCCGTTTTATGGAGAATTTTAATGATGGGTCACTGGAAGTTCAGGTTTGGCTTTGCATATTGATTGGCGGTTTCTGCATTTGGTTTTGTTCTCGTAACAGACTAGTTTCTCCACCTCTGCCTCTCTGTGTAAAAACGTACCCATTTCCTCAATTTTCCAATTATTGACCTAGAATTTTAATTCTATTTCCATCTGTACAGATGCTGAGAATCCCCAGGATTTTGTTTTTATTTCAGTGTCCTTGGTTGCCACACCGGAGGACAGAAGATCTGTATTTTTCTAGCATGTTTATTCAGTTTTGGTTTAGTAGTTCTAATAGTTTGTGTTATTTTGTGAACATTGATACATTTTGATAATGTTTTTATTAATTTTCCTTTCCTTAGAAAGTGCCACAATTAGACCTACTCCTCTGTACGGCCAACCATCGTGGTGGGGTGATGATGATGTAGACAATAAAGGAGGAAGAAGTGAACTGAAGAAAACAGATTCTAGCAAAGGTAATTGATTTATAAAATTAGCCTAATGATTGCTCCGTTTATTTGTCAACTTGATCTTTGGACTTATTTAGACTTTAGTAGAGGCAAAGAAATGGACGTGAATGTTAATTAGTCTGCAAACCATTATGATATTATAGTTGAGTTTACTGATCAATTTAAGTGGATGTAACCAGTGATATTCATGTCAAGAGCTGCTTGCAGAGAAATTGAAACTGCTACAATAAATATAGTTATTTTTACATACATGCTTCTGCATTGATTTTTAAATGGTGAAATAAATCCCAAAACAGATACATTGCCCTCCATAATGTTTGGGACAAAGACCCATCATTTATTTATTTGCCTCTGTACTCCACAATTTCAGATTTGTAGTAGAAAAAATCACATGTGGTTAAAGTGCACTTTGTCAGATTTTATTAAAGGGTATTTTTATACATTGTGGTTCCACCATGTAGAAATTACAGCTGTGTTGAAAAATAGTCTCACCATTTCAGGGCACCATAATGTTTGGGACACATGGCTTTGCAGGCGTTTGTAATTGCTCAGGTGTGTTTAATTGCCTCCTTAATGCAGGTATAAGAGAGCTCTCAGCACCTAGTCTTTCCTCCAGTCTTTCCTCCACCTTTGGAAACTTTCATAGCTGTTTATCAGCATGAGCACCAAAGTTGTTCCAATGAAAGTCAAAGAAGCCATTATGAGACTGAGAAACAAGAATAAAACTGTTAGAAACATCAGCCAAACCTTAGTCTTACCAAAATCAACTATTTGGAACATCATTAAGAAGAAAGAGAGCACTGGTGAGCTTACTAATTGCAAAGGGACTGGCAGGCCAAGGAGGATCTCCACAACTGATGACAGAAGAATTCTGCCTATAATAAAGAAAAATCTCCAAACACCTGTACGACAGATCAGAAACACTCTTCAGGATTCGGGTGTGGATTTGTTAATGACCACTGTCCACAGAAGACTTCATGAACAGAAATACAGTGGCTACACTGCAAGATGCAAACCACTGGTTAGCTGCAAAAATAGGATGGCCAGGTTACAGTTTGCAAAAAGTACTTAAAAGAGCAACCATAGTTCTGGAAAAAGGTCTTGCAGACAGATGAGACAAAGATTAACTTATATCAGAGTGATGGCAAGAGCAAAGTATGGAGGAGAGAAGGAACTGCATAAGATCCAAAGCATACCACCTCACCTGTTAAACATGGTAGTGGGGGTGTTATGGTCTGGGCATGTATTGCTGCTGAAGGTACTGGCTCACTTATCTTCATTGATGATACAACTGCTGATGGTAGTAGCATAATGAATTCTGAAGTGTATAGACACATCCTATCTGCTCAAGTTCAAACAAATGCCTCAAAACTCATTGGCTGGCGGTTCATTCTACAGCAAGACAATGATCACAAACATACTGCTAAAGCACCAAAAAAGTTTTTCAAAGCTAAAAAATGGTCAATTCTTGAGTGGCCAAGTCAATCACCCGATCTGAATCCAATTGAGCATGCCTTTTATATGCAGAGGAGAAAACTGAAGGGGACTAGCCCCCAAAACAAGCATAAGCTAAAGATGGCTGTAATACAGGCCTAGCAGAGCATCACCAGAGAAGACACTCAGCAACTGGTGATGTCCATGAATCGCAGACTTCAAGCAGTCATTGCATGCAAAGGATATGCAACAAAATACTAAACATGACTATTTTCATTCACATGACATTGCTGTGTCCCAAACATTATGGTGCCCTGCAATGGGGGGATTATGTATAAACACTGCTGTAATTTCTGCATGGTGAAACCAAAATGTATAAAAACGGCCTTTAATAAAATCTGACAATGTGCACTTTAACCACATGTGATTTTTGCTATTACAAATCTGAAATTGTGGAGTACAGAGGCAAATAAATAAATGATGGGTCTTTGTCCCAAGCATTATGGACGGCACTGTAAGTGACACTCAACAGAACACAGTCAGTTCTCCAGGTGCTACCAGGTATTCACACTCAATTTCAAAGAGATAAACTTCCCTGTGCACCTCAATCCATTTCAGAGCTTCTGGTTGCCCCATAAACGCCCCACTGCAATCCCCTCAATCCAGAGGGACTGTGAGAGATTAGACTTTACTTTAGACTTTAGAGATACAACGTGGAAACAGGCCCTTCGGCTCACCGGGTCCACGCTGATCAGCGATTGCCCTGTACTAACACTATCCTACACACTAGGGACAATTTACAATTTTACCGTAGCCAACTAACCTAAAAACCTGTACGTCTTCGGAGTGTCAGAGGAAACCAGAGCACCCGGAGAAAGCTCACGGGGAGAACGCGCGAACTCCAAACAGACAGCACCCGTAGTCAGGATTGATCGCTGGTCTCTGGTGCTGTAAGGCAGCAACTCTATCGCTGTTCTGCCCCACCCCCCGATGTAAGAGAGGCACTGTTGCTTCATGAGATCCCTCGTCTGACAACTATATTTGTTGTGGCTGGCACAGTGGAAATTAATAGATGGCATTAGCATAGAGTGCCTTCCAAAAGCATAATGGCAGGCAGTACCAGCAACAGAAGATTAAGGAGTGGGGAGCTAGTCATACAGTCCACCAGCAGATTCCACATTTTGAGGTCATCGGCCTTGTATCCCATGACAGGTAAGAATTTATGTACTGTGTGGCTCAGCAGTTAAAATATCCTAAATGAATAAATATGATGCCCACAATGTTATTTAATATCTAAAGGATGCTTCTTATTTTTCTGCCCATTTTGTAAATGTAATTATCAGCGAGGTAAAACAGCATCTGTGGGAGGGAAAGGAATCGTCGCCGTCTCGGTTTGTGGCCCTGGAATCGGGATGGTTCCTTTCAATTCCTTCCCTCCCACAGATGTTGCTCAATTCCCTGAGCTCATCCAGCAGTTTATTTTTGTTTCCCAAGATTACCCTTGTGTTTTGTCTTCAGATGTAATGGGTAAACAAGTGTACATTAAACAGGTATGTGATCATCTTTTGTAGCTGTACAAACATCTGCCTAAATATGTGTCTCATGCTTTAATCTGCCAATTGTTTGTATTGGAACACACTTGCCTGGTGTATACTGAATACTTAGGAATTTGTTTTGGGCTTTGTTTAAAATATTTTATTAACTAAATGAACTTGAAGGTTTAGTGTCAGGATTTGGAGGATTTAATTTGGTCAGATTCTATTGAAAAAGACTGAAGGGCATGCAAGGAGACACTGTAGATTTGTTCCATGTCAAGCCTGTGCTGAATTAGCATATCTCATCCAGTTTGGCAATGTGAAGGTTGGACTTTATTGCCTTCCATCACAGTGAGGAACATGGGGAGTCTGCTGTGGTGGATGTTTATGTTAACTTTTATGTAGTTGTGTGCCTTGTTGCTCTTTTTTGGTATGGTAATTCAGATATCACTGTACCTTAATTGGTACACCTAACAATAAAAGACCTTTGAAACCTTTGGATATGTTTGGAAATGCAAGGAACTGCAGATGCTGGAATCTTGAGCAAAACAGAAAGTGCTGGAGTAACTTGGATCTTGGCCCTACTTATGAATAACAGTCCCGATCCAAAATGTCACCTATCCATTCACTCCTCAAATGCTGCCCAACCCTCCAGCACTTTGTGTTTTGAACAGGATATATTTGTTGATATCTGGAATGATTTCTTATGAACTACGTGCAATTCATAATTTGTATTATTGGCAGATCAAAGAACTTGGCCACCTTTACTTTCTTCAGCTCATTTTATGCATTAAAGACACCAATGGCATATCCCTATCCACAGAATTTACTATTCAAACCCTACATACTATGAGTGGGTGCAGCTAAATTGTCACTAAAATACTTCTGAAGTTGTGGCCCTATCACCGATGCAAACCACAAGCCAATTTGTGTTAAGCAGAAGAATGTCTGGAAAATATTTTCTCAATAGTATTTTCAGGCAGGATATTGTGGTAACATCTGCTTTCTCATTAATGCCATTGGATGTACACATCTGAAACAGAACAACTCAGACAACACTGTAATTAACGCTACACCTGAGCATTATTGTGCAATTAGCACTGCACTTGTATATCAGCCTGAATTATGTGATTTCTTTCCCAGATTGTGGTTTGAACCACAACCTCTGACTTCAGTGCTTCCACACCTCAAAAATGTTTTTCCTGAAATTTCCTGGAATTTGATGGTATTTCCTGAAATCTAAGCCTTCCCCAACTGCGCATGTGCGACTGCCACCCCAACTGCGCACGCACGGATACCCGGTCCACTGTGCACGCGCGGATGGCGTCATTTTGCATCCCTACCGCGTCACCGGCACCATTTCCAATGGTGCGCAGCTGACGGGCCTCCCCCAACTGCGCAGGCGCGGATGGGCGTAATTATTTTTTCCCCCCAAATCCCTTCGCGTCTCCCCGTGCGTGCGCAATGGGCCGGGTATCCGTGCGTGCGCAGTTGGGCCGGCAGTCGCACATGCGTAGTTGGGGAAGGCTTACCGGCTGTGAAATTTCCCTAAATTATTATTTAATTTCCATAACATAACTCGAAGACAACCAGAATTTCCCAAATTTGGGGTAATTTCGTTCAAAGTGGAAACACTGTCTGACTAAGAGGTGAATGTCACCATTAAACTAAGGTGTTACTATTTTGAAGTATGGATTCTTCCTGATTTCCCGACTACTTCCTGAAACACTCTTCACACAGTTACTAAACATCATCCGATGTGTTTAATTGCAGCCTTTAAGAATGCCTTTGCTGGGGTATTGGTAACAATCCTGTTGCAACTTTTACAAAGTCCCCCTTGTCCTCGCTTTCCACCCATCAGCCGTTGCATACTACATATAATCCTCCAATATGTTCGCCACCTCCAAAGGGATCCCACTACTGGCCATATCTTCCGATCTCCACCCCTTTCTGCTTTGCGCAGAGTCCGTTCCCTCCGTAACTCCATGGTCAACTCGTCCCTTCCCAACCAAACTACCCCCTCCCCGGGTACTTTCCCCAGCAACCGCAGGAGATGCAACACAGCTCCTTTACCTCACAGTCTGAAGAAGGGTTTCGGCCCGAAACGTTGCCTATTTCCTTCGCTCCATAGATGCTGCTGCACCCGCTGAGTTTCTCCAGCATTTTTGTGTACCTTCGATTTTCCAGCATCTGCAGTTCCTTCTTAAACCCTTTACCTCCCCCCTCGACTCCATCCAAAGACCCAAACAGTCTTTCCAGGTGAGGCAGAGGTTCACTTGCACCTCCTCTAACCTCATCTACTGCATCTGGTGTTCCAGATGTCAACTTCTCTACATCGGCGAGACCAAGCGCAGGCTCGGCAATCGTTTCGCTGAACATCTCCGCTCAGTCCGTCTTAACCAAGCTGATCTCCCGGTGGCCCAGCATTTCAACTCCCCCTCCCATTCCCAATCTGACCTTTCTGTCCTGCGCCGCCTCCATTGTCAGAGTGAGGCCCAGCACAAATTGGAGGAACTGCACCTCATATTTCACTTGGGTAGTTTACATCTCAGCGGTATGACCATTGTCTTCTCTAACGTCAGGTAGCCCTTGCTCTCTCTCTTCAATGGGGTGAGAATCCAGAAATCGGAGGTGCAAAGGGTCTTGTGAGTGCTGGTGCAAGTTAATCTGCAAGTCGAATCGATAGTAAAGAAAGTAAACTCATTGCTAGCATTTATTTCAAGAGGGCTTGTATACAAAAACAAGGATTTAATGTTTAGGCTCGAAGGCATTGGTAAGGCCGCATTTGGAATATTGTG